>NC_054585.1:1221666-1527083 GCF_017654505.1 Polyodon spathula
TGTCGTCTCCAAATTTAACAAGTTTGCTTACTATACCAGAATCTAAATCATTAATGTAGATTAGGAATAGCAGAGGACCTAATACTGATCCCTGTGGTACACCACTGGTTACCACACTCCATTCTGAGGTTTTTCCTCTAATCAGTACTTTCTGTTTTCTACATGTTAACCACACCCTAATCCATGTGTTTCCTTGAATCCCAACTGCGTTCAATTTGAGAATTAATCTTTTGTGCGGGACTTTGTCAAAAGCTTTCTGGAAATCTAAATAAACCATGTCATATGCTTTGCAATTATCCATTATCGATGTTGCATCCTCAAAAAAATCAAGCAAGTTAGTTAGACACGATCTCCCTTTCCTAAAACCATGTTGACTGTCTCCCAGGACCCTGTTACCATATAGGTAATTTTCCATTTTGGATCTTATTATAGTTTGCATATAATAGAAGTCAGGCTTACTGGTCTGTAGTTACCTGGTTCAGTTTTGTTTCCCTTTTTGTGGATCGGTATTACGTTTGCAATTTTCCAGTCTGTCGGTAACACCCCTGTGTCAAGAGATCTTGGTTAGCGGTTTGTAAATTACTTCTTTCATTTCTTTGAGTACTACTGGGAGGATCTCATCCGGCCCAGGAGATTTGTTTATTTTAAGAGCTCCTAGTCCCTTTAACACGTCTGCGTCAGTTATGCTAAAGTTATTTAAAACTGGATAGGAACTGGATGACATGTGGGGCATGTTGTCAGTATCTTCCTTTGTAAAAACTTGTGAAAAGTAATCATTTAATATATTTGCTATTTTTTTCTTCATCTACGATTTTGCCAATTGTATCTCTTAAACATTTAATCTCCTCTTTGAATGTTCGCTTGCTGTTGTAATATTGGAAAAACATTTTGGAATTGGTTTTAGCTCCCTTATATAAGTCACACATGGTAAATATATATATAATATAATATATGCCCATCATTATACTGCCTGACCAGGGAGGCTGTAATTCATACTTAGCTGGAGAATTAATACTAATGACAGAAATAGATTATGGAACTTTTATAAATCTTCCATTAGCGGCACAAAGGAGCCAACAATTAGACTTCGCATCCCTTCGCCGCCCCTATTAACATCTAATTTATACCATTTTCTACTGTATTTTTTTCCTCCAAAAATAATTATCGTAATTCTTTAACAAATGCCACTGTCACACTATATAATGTTTAGTTGTGATTTTGTGGTGTGAGGGTGGATGTGTGAATGTTAGAGTGTATATCTGGGAAACGTGTTGCTAGGCTACAGTGTGACGTGGATACTCCAGAAATAGTGCTCCAAAAATAACATCACATGTTGCCTTACGTCTGTTCCACTTTTCTTTAAAAAAAAAAATAAATAAACCTGGTAAGAAACAAGCAAGACAAAATGATTGGGTCAGATTTAGCAGGGTGTGCGTTTCACAGCAGAGCCAGGCCATTCCTTTTCATCTCCACTACCACATTTTTAGAGACCATGTTTTTTATTATACATCCTGTGAGCTTGCATGAGTGTAATATTAATTCATATTTTCAGTGTTCTGGAACTGTCAGGGAAAAATCCAAAGGCATTCTTAATTTTGACCTATGTCCTAATATGGCCGCTTATATTGTGGTCATGTGCCTTTTCCAGTTGATAAAAACCCAATGCTTGGAGATACTGGCGTCGTACTTGGTAGAAACCTGTATTCTGTGCTCTGAAGCCCAAACTAAACACTGAAGCCCAAACTATCCAAGCACTTTCTAGTCCTATTCATTTTGTACTTTAACATCTCTGTTAGGTGGGCTTGTATGAATTTTAAGTCTGTCGCCACGCTTGTAGAACTGCTAAAATCTCATAAAAGTGTTCATCTTGCAGTGCTGTGGAAATCCCTTATATGTAACAGCTCCATGACTGTTTTGTGGGTACGTTTGTTTTGACCTTGCACCATATTTCTTTCATTTTGCAACCACATCTGATTTTTCTTCACATGTCGGTTTTACATCATGTTTACAAGTCATTCTACCAGAGATGCCATTTCTTTGCAGTCTCTGGGGATGCTTTGTTTCTGTTCACAAAAGCACTCTTTTCTAGATATTGCCCAAAATCCAGTAGTCTTTTAAAACATTCAGCCCTGCAGTTTACAGTTTTATTCAGAATGTAGGAGTGTCCTAATATTTATATACCTCAAACGTTTAAAAATATATATTTTTAATCATTATTTTTCAGTCTAAAAATCAGATATTTAGATTTATACAGTTTAATTAGCCTGGATCTGCATTACCGAATGAAACGGGATATAGATGTATCATCTGGAAATTATTTGGGGATTGATTTCATTTATGATTCTCAACCTGATTGCTCAGTGACTGTGTAATCACCTTGGTTAAAAATGAAAGGTAACTTTCCAAAATGGCTACAGAAGATTGTATTTTTATAATGAACTCATTACTTACTTTTCATTTTTGTGCAGTCTGTTTTTATTGCTGTAATTTATTTTTAAATTGTATTTATATGTGACAGTTTTGTATCGGTAGCCATGGCAGATTTCATTAAAGCAGTTATTTTGGATCTGCATGCAAAATGGGGACCCTTATGCCACTGACGTTGCCTGATAACTTATTAGCTAAAACTTGTATCTAAAAAAGAGAACAAAAACCACATCACAACTGTAATCATGAAAGGCTAGCTCACCAGGAGAATTATTTTAATGTTGTTTATTTTCTGTTTACACTAAAAAGAAAACTCCCAAAGAATGTAAGCTTTGGTTTATATGACTGGGATGCCTTAGCACTTGCCCCATCTTTTGAGACTCCTCTCAGGGAGCTTTCTTCCCTAGTTACCACCCATCTGTGAGAACCCCAAATAGGTTACAGTTCATCATAATGGCTTTCTACAAAATGAACCAATTTACATCAAATGCCTGTGTATTACCTGTGAAGCAGCAAAGTATCTATTTAATACTCTTCAATATTGTAAAGGTATAAATTATGCAAAGTGTAAGTGCCATTCTGTAGAAAACAAATGAATAAATAAACACAGTTAATATAGTGCAGAAAGCTCTGTGTGTTTTGAAATGAAGCAGGCAGGTCTGCACAGCACAGTATGCTGTTTGTCAGCTGGGTATTAGTTCTCATTTCAGCACAAACTGTATTAATATAAATGCTAAAATATTAAAGGTGTCTAAAAGGTCATCATGGCTGTTTAAGCAAACATTAATATGGGGAACTGCAGATTTAAAGAGTTCTGCTTCTCACTGCAAAAAAAAGGGCCCTACTAAATTTCTTGCGACAGAACTGGGCCAGATTTAAAACAGAAAATCACACCAATGCCATCCTGAGTCATAAAGAATGATGAAGGTCTTATGATGTTTAAGTGCAGAGATGGCAAGTGTGAAGAAGAGTCATGCTGCATTGTTTGACATGCCTGATAAATCTACTCAGGAGTGAGGGATGGAGAGAGGGCTGCTGCCATTGGAACACCATGCCTCCAGCCCTAAGGGAGCAGTCCAGGGGGTTATTTTAACCATGATAATTAGATTCAAAAGCATTCATTCTTTCCATCTTACATTTATTTGGCATTTAAACTGGATTTGAAATGGGTAACAAAATGATTTAAATAGCATGTTTTAAATTAATGGTATATACAATACAAAGGAATTCATTCTAAAATAATTCTAAAAATGAGCTAGAATGCTTTTTGAATGCAGCAGCATTTTGAATGCACATTCATGATTCCTAACCAACAGTGCTCCATTCTGCGACAGGACATTGTTTATTAATGATTTCTCCAGTTCACATAACGGACAGCATTTTAAAAGCCTTCATATTTACGTCGCACTGAATTATAACATCTCTGCTCCCAGACATCAGTGGAGCATAAAGATGGCAGCCCACCTGGTCACCTGATGTTGGCAGAGATACACAGGCATATGGGCTGCTATTTTATTTTTTTAAAAGAGGGTCCTCTACAGTAAAAATAAATAAAAATACTATTAATGTTGCATCTTGCTAAAACAGTCAAGTTTCATCCATGATGTGCTGTGGAAAAGAAAAGCCAGAGCAGTTATGTTTTTTAGGTTGTTTTTTTTTTTCCTGCAGTGATTTAGAGGACAGATCTCAAATCCCAGTGCACTAGGTCGACCATTTTAAAAATAGCTTTGAAACAGACTAAGAGTGTAAGAAATTGTGGGGATGTTACCAATGAAAAGAACAATTACAGGTACATTATTTAAACAGTTGTAGCAACACGTGGGGATGTATAATGCTATATTTTTCAGAACTCTGCTACTTACTCTTTAAGACTAAAATATAATGTTGCACCTCGAAGCTGATCCACAACAGCTGTGCAGCTTTTAGGCAGATCTGTAGTTCATTACTATTCATTTAGGGTCCTGTGGCGGAGTGTCCCGCCCCTTTATGTTTATAAGTGTTTTGTGTTAAATGTAGTGTGTTTAATGTTGGTGTTTATGTAAAAATACACAGGATATAAATATGGGTTGTGAGCACAAGTGTTTAAAATGAATATTTTGTATTTATGCACAGCACTTCATGTGCAAGTAAAATAATATGTGAGCATGGGGAATTGCACTTTTATTAATTCATGTGCAGTTGTAGCGAGACTCCAATTGAATGCTTGATTAGCAATCGAGTCTCGGTACAGCTGCATAAAAGCTGCATGTTTTCACTCACTCGGGGTTGTGTGTTCGTGAGTGGAGAACGGGAGAGACAAGAAGCTTTTTGGGGTTTTGAGAGCAATTGCTACAGCGTGGTGGAAGTGCCAGCACAGTACTTGTTTGTCTGTTCGTCCACTGCCTTGTTTAGTGTTATCTGTTTTGTTTACCTTTTTATTTTGGCCTTGAGTGCCGTGTCCTGTTTTGTGTGTTTTGTTTAAAACTTTTGTTTGTAATTGTTATTATTTACAATAAAACTTTGGACGCAGTAGCGTCACAGATTCACTGGCCTACCTTTGTTGTTCTTCGTCCTTGTTATGGTCTAACGTCACCCCTACAAAACCATCCTGTTCACAGGTCCACACAAGTTCAGGGCAGTTCAGCGTGTGAATCTTAAATGGAAGATTGAGACAGCGGAGTCCTCATGGCTAAATGTTGGTGTTGTTGCAGGAGCTGGAGAAGCAGGGCTGTGTGTTTCAGGAGCGGCACGGCTGGGAGCGCCCAGGGTGGTTCAGTCGGGAATGCCCTGCACCGGTAGGCATGCGCTTTCACTATCTCTGTGACCAGTGCTGGATTTAAAACTGTTTAAAGAAAACTTTAAGAATAAAGTCCTATTCAAATTGTATTTACCATGGTTTTGCACAACAAAGGTTCAGTTGCAGATTTTGTAAGTACAGCACTGTGGATTTAGGGATGGGGTGAGGACGGTCTTTCTGTTCTGTAGCAACCTTCTATGTTGTAGTTACTGCAGTCAGCTACAGCACATGAAGTGAATCTCCATTAAACCAAACAATACCCCATCTGGGCATGTTAGTGTTATGTCAATATAGCTCATTAGATACAATTCTTTCTGCTTTCACATGGACAGGCCTTGGACTATGATTACTATGGGGCCTATGATTTCCCCCGACACACTGATTACAGGTACAAGCAGCTGCTTGGGAGAGAGTACACCTTCGACTTCCCACCACATCATGACATTGTGAGTACGAACACTCAGTGACAGAAAGAAAAGCTCTGTGTCCCCACTGTTTGATTTGTTTTAGTTTTTGTTAATGGTGATTTCATGTTTCCGTTGAAAACAAGAATTTTATTTACCCGGTTTAAGGTTTTTTTGTTCAGCAGCTCCCTTTTTCTGTGTGTATTGACGAAGTACACACTCATTACACATCAAGTCATTAAAGATTTGGCCACGGGCTTATTTTGACAAACAGAGCCCACTGAGTTTAATTCGATTTACCAGCATCTCTTTTTTTTATTTTCCAAGAAATGTAGATCAAAGAGTGATGGACATCCAAGTAGAGTTAAGTGAAATTAATAACAGGAGTACCATTGTATTAATTTGCAGATGCCTCTACCAGTCCGTATCTACCAGTTCACCAGTGTTCATAGTAAAACACGGAATGGCTAAGAGTATTAGACAGTGGGCGTCTTGTTTTCCACCATACTACTGTCAATGTAGTAAATGCGGAGCCTGATAAAATACAGGCTGACAAGGCCATGGTTGACATTCTGGCAGCTTGGTTTTAAGGAGAGAAAGCTGGCTCCCTTTTCACTTTACTTTTCAGACAGGATTTATTATACAGCACGAATGCCTGTCACTTAAAACTGAAAGTCCTCCTTAGTTTCCTTGATCATAACCCCTTTTTATAGAGATGTTTGTTTTAAAATAAATATAAAGAAAAAGTGTGTAGAACAGTGTCTTGGAGACCTGTATGTACTGAGACTTTCAGAATGAAGGGGATATCTGTGTATAACAGTGTCTTGGAGACCTGTGTGCACTGAGACTTTCAGAATGAAGGAGATATCTGTGTAGAACAGTGTATTGGAGACCTGTAGGTATTGACTTTCAGAATGAAAGAGATATTTGCCACTTGGGTACAGAGTTAGAGGTTGCATGTTGAAGGCACAGATGGACAGACCTGAAACCTACATTCTTGTACTCTGGTATATAACGTTTTTGGTTTCTTCCTTTTCTTCCAGATAAAGAGCGACTGCTTGACATGCAGGCATGCTGTGGCAGTGTTTGACATGTCTTATTTCGGCAAGTTTTACCTGGTGGGAATTGATGCTAAAAAGGCAGCAGACTGGCTGTTCACAGCAGATCTGAATAAGCCACTTGGTAAGCAGTCATCTGCAAAATTAACTTTGAACTGTAATCAGAGGTCAAAATGATGTATAAGTTACTAACATACCTTATTTAAGTGACCATGTTAGTTGAAGGTTCTAGGAAGCTTCACCCTGGCAAAAGATGTTTTTCTTTGACAGTGACGTGAACATTCTCACTACTGTAGATGAGTATCATTGAAAGACTTAATTATGCAACATAACGAAGGAGAAGGAGAAAAGAGAATACATAAGAACATAAGAAAATTAATGAACATTACTTTTCCGATTCCTAGAAACTCATTGATCCCCAAACTTTTTCAAGTCAGATCTTAAAAGAGCTCAATGGTTTGGTATTGACAAAATGGTAAAAAGTGTCTTAATATTCTTCTGGTCCTGGTGTCTGTGCTTTGCTTAATACATTGGCTAAGGTTTAAGCACCGCACTGTGTCCAGCACCAGAGGACACAAGCAGAGACAAACACAGGACAGAGGGTAGGAAAACATTTTCTCAGAGTGGTGAGCGTATGGCATGGAGAATGTTTTAAGACAGGAAAGTGGTTTCTTTTTCCTAGGTACAACTGTCTACACCTGCATGTTGAATAAGAAGGGTGGGACGGAGAGTGACCTTACAGTGAGCCGCATCGAACCTGGACCAAATAGCTCTGTATTGACACCTGCTTTCGAAGGTCAGTACCCCACACAGAAGAGAGCCTGGGAATTAAGGCAGGTCATTACCCCACCAGGAAATTGTAAAAGCTATGTTTTGTTTATTTTTTTTTTAATTTGGAATCGCCTATTTTTCCCCTCAGGATTTTAATGTTCAAATGGCAAAAAAGAGACTAACCAATATATCAGAAAACATTTAAAATGTTCTCCCAATTTGGGATTCCCAATTCTTATTATTTTTCTCCTTAACCACGACGATTTCCTACACAGCTCAGGGACCTGAGGCTCCAGTGGACGTCCGCCTATCCCATAGGCCAGTCGGTGTCTTTTTACATCTAGGAACTTGAGAGCGGATATCCGCAGGCTACTGGCCTCTGGTGGACAAAGACCAGCCCTACAAATCTCTGACCACAAGCTCACTCGGCCTGTAGGGGTCGCCGCAGTGCAGTGAGGAGAAACAGTCTAAGCAGGATCCCACCTCCCCAACCCCGGGAGCGCCAAAGCCAGTGGCACTGGTTTTACCAATGAGCCGTTCGGGGACCCTCGAAAGGCATTCTTGTCAACGTTGATTTTTCAAAAATCAGGGTGGCTTTTTAAACTGATATTTTAGTGGCCTGAATTGAAGTGAATATCTACATAAGACAAAGGCATACAACGATTCCACTTTGTTATTTGGTAGATTGATAGACTGTGATAAGGTGCTCCTTCTAATTGATTTTAAAAAGGAAAACATTTCAAAACCAAAAAACCACCATGACAATCAGATTCTTTCTTGACCCCTGTGGTTCTTATTGTACTGTAGTTGTAGGTGGCTGGTTTGGCAGAAACCAAGTAAGTTTATACACATGCTGTGAACTCCACATAGTCCAGACTTGAGTGCAGTAAATACTGGACACATCCAATGCACCGTGTGGAACGTGTGTACATTTACTATACCGTGTGTGTCTAACAGTCGTTTCACACGCCAGTAGCATACATGTACATATAGAGATATGAACTAAGGTGCCTTCAGACTCAGCTCTCCTGCGCTGTCATATACTCTGACTGTAAGTCACAATGACCTATTATTTTGTAACTAGAAGTCTAGTTTCTTGAATAACCTGAACAAATTGTATGGTGTCATTAAAAATGCAGCTGGGCAATCACGCATTCTAATATGGGGCAAGGGGGCTAATTGATGCTGATGCTTGAAGAGGTTTTATTGCAGGAAATGAATTAGCTGTGGATTGCCAGGCTCCATCTGGTAGAGGTAATTTCTCATTCAGTGTGCTTATTCACAGTCCAGTAGATGCAGATGTAAAGAGTTGCAGTGCTGTTGAGTGAGAGGGGATAAGGGTAAGTGTAGATGTCTTTGCGTGGGTTTGTCTGTGTAAGTGAACATTCATTCTGTAGATCTTCAGTAGTGTAGAAAACCATGAACACCTGGCGAGAACGATTTACATTAAAGTACCAAGATAAACTACTTATTGTTTGAATTATTCTGTCGTTCTTATTATTGTCTGCTTTTACAGTTAGACTTAGTTATTAATTAACACATTTTGCACTGATGCATATGGTTTCTACTGGGTACTGTTGTTGAGAATGTTTTTGTTTTTTGGAATAAGAAAGTTTTTTTTTTTTTTTTTTTACTGAACCTTTATTAGCTCAACAAAACAATTCCCTGAGTCTTCCCTGCCGTGCACGTACTTCCCCTTGCTATACTGGTATCAAATGTCCAGTTTTGAAAAAAACTCCTGTTACAGTAGACATGTATTTGTAATTTGTACTGTAGTGATATCTGTAATCTTATAATATAAACCGTTTTGTTGCAGTCATTTAAAAAGCTACTGCTGTTGCATTGATGACTCCTCGTAAGTAGCAGATCATGTTAGATACTGTGCAGGCTGCATATTTGCAGGGTTATTTGATTGGCAAGCTGCTTGCTGACTCCAGGAACCCAGTCCACATGCCAATAAAGGCAGCCCTGTTGAGCACTCCAGTTAAGCTAAGGATATCTCCTAAAGACAGCAAGTTCCATGTGCCAATGACCTTGACACACAGGAAGCCTGGATTATGTTCTCAAAAACAGTAATACAGTAGTCTGCAGCTAAGAGAACACCCTTTGGGAAGTAAGCAAAGTGTTCTCATAGCCAAAGTGTTCTCTAAGACGGAGTTAGCCACCAGACACAATATGAATCAATAAAAAAAGAAATATATTTATTCAAAAGAAATGTGTCACTTATATGTGAGCATCAAAAGAAACTTAGCATTATATTTGGATAAAATTCACTAGATGTGAACGAAAAATGACACACTGTTTTAGAGCAGGTGAAGTGACTTTTTATTGTGCTGATTTAACAATTGACATCACGAAGATGCTGCAAAATGATCTGTCAATCTTGGGTAGGTATTGACTCTTGGACTCCCAGTTCGTGGCCTGTCATTGACCAGAGTGTGTCTGGTTATACCTTCTCGCCAGGTTTGAAATTGCTGGCTGTGAGCACCCAAGGCGGAGAGCCACAATATGCTGCCCTAGTCCAGCCTCCAAAATGCCGATTGCACGAAGGCACAGCTCTCTTGACAGAAGTGGCGTATTGTTTTTTTTCTGTTGTTTTTCTTTATTGCTTTTATTCAAGCTTTCAATTCAACAGCTGAAATCACTCCATATCCAGTGTCTAGTCAACTGTCTCACTAATTAGGTGATTAAGTGCAATGCTTCAGTCATAGTCACTCAAGCATGTCATGGTCAAGGATGAATGATTGAGGGATAAAAAGAAACCAAAAACATTTTGTCAGTGTCCATCATTTATATACCTTATATTTTTTCAAAAATAAATGTGTTATAATACCGATACATTTTTTTTGATGCTCAGTATGTATTACTTGTCATGACGCATATGCATCAGCATATGAAATTAACTGAATAAGTAAAAGCAATAAGCAAGTGTATGTTAATAAACTATAATCATAAAGTAACAAACAAACTAATGTTAATAAACTAACTGTCAAACTAAATTAACACAGTAACATGCATGCACATTATTTAACAGAATGTTGAAGCAACTCACCAAAACAGGAAACACCAAATTACTCTGCGTCAAAATTTCTAAATAATTGGTTGAAGTCAATTTAAGTGCAGCGTCAAAATACATGTGAATGTAGATATAATGCGTTCCCGAGTGCCTCATCCAGGTAAAGCGCTGCTGCTGGGAGTGCAGGGTGAGTTATACAGCTCGGACAGCGGCAGTTCGAGTCCAGGCTGTGCAAAGATGCCGAAGTTTACTGGGGACCCCGAGGGGGATGCGTCACATTGGGTTTGACACTCCCGGGATGGGGGAGGGGAAACCAGCAGGAATTACTTCTCCTCATTGCGATCCCTATTGACTGTCCTACTTTATCCAATCTCAAGACAACTGCATTATAATATTCCATTGCAGTTACAACGAGCGCAAGACTTTATAAGTTTGTTCAGCTTTCTAACCAATAGCTGTTTGCTATGGATCCCAGGGAGGGTTCAGTCTAAATGTTGACAAATCAATGGCTTGGGAGGGTGGGAATAAGGAAATTCCGAGATGGACAGCTGTAGTGTTAACAGCAAAACAATACAGCTGTTTTCATATTCCGAAGATTGATAACTTTAACCACTATGGAGGTCAGTCAAGAGTCTAAAAGCTTGCATTCAACATTCAAAATGACTAATGGTATTGAGATAACGAATTAAAACTTTTAATTAGAACAGTTGTTTTGTGTTTCTACCTAGCAACATGACCTGAATGCTGTAGATCCAGAAACACACTGGCATATGTCACACCGGTGTAATAGTCGCTCCCCCCTTTTTATAATATTGGCTTATACAGCAATTTGTATGGTAAATACTTTAGTAGAAAGTAAATACTTAAAGTATACACAGGGTGTCCTATTTAGCATAGATGTGGATTGAGAACTGGGCACATGTGAAGTTGGGCAATTTTTGCAAACTGCATTTGGACCAGTCTAAAGTAGTGCATTCAACAATCAAGAACTTTGCTGTTAAATCACAAGCTTGTGCATATTCGAAGAGATGGGCAAACAGAGTCTGTATTTAGCAATTTTTTTTTTCTAAATAGGTTTGTTTTATTCCATATGCTCCTGCCAGTATTATTTAATTCATGTCCCCTCATCCAGATTAATGACTGTATCCTGGGTTTTGTAATACAGAGCGACAGACTGGAGGTATGATAAATATTTCTGAGGTAACATGTTTAGTGATTGATGTTTCATTTCTATACAGTGTTTGTTTACAAGATTACATAATGATTGGTTTTCTTTACCTAAATGCAAAAGATGAAGTAATAATAAACAAATGATGTTCCTTCTGAAATGTGCTCGAGGTGCATCTATAAGCGTGTTCCATGTCAGTGGTTTAATAAGAGTGTTCCGCATCGTTTCATTTCAGTTAAAGTGCGGGTTGTTCCAGGTCAGTTTGGCATGATGAAAGCGTGCTGTGGGCCAGGTTTAATCAGTAAAGCAGTTACTGGTTTGATTAGCTCAATCCACAGGCATGCTGGGAGAGAATGTATTTGTGTGATTTTTAACAGCAGAGCTATTTACCAGTTAGATCAGATATGTGGGAAGCGGCAGTTACAGGACTTACAGGATGACCACACTTTCTATCACATCATATTTAGTTTTCTCCTCTGGGAAACGACCAGCTGGGATTTCAAAGTCCCTTTGTCAAAGGCAGCTGTCCACACATAAATACATCAAGCAGAATTTATTTGGCTTTGTTTTTTTTATTATACAATTTATAATTCAAGAATTCTAGTTTTGTCTTTTTGCTGTACTGTACAACACTTACGGAGATCAGGCTGGGCATTCACCTTCACTTCTCTCATCCAAAACAGCACCCTAGCAAAGGATTTGCGCTTCCTTTATGTGCATGTGGCCATTCCACAATTAGCACTTGGTTACCCAATTGGAAAATGGCCACATTCCACCTGTGATTGTTGGCAGAGATAGATTTAATCCCGTCCCTGCCAAACTTACACACACACAGTACTATTTACACGCTCTTACGCTTTGCCACAATGAAAGTCGCATATCCGACTGTCACATAACCACCTTTATCACTTAAACTGTGATGGAAACAGAAAGAAAGCGTTATAGCAATCAGCCTTTTGGAGCATTCCCCTTTAAGGGAGACGGGCTGTGTGTAGCAGTGAGGTTTCAATACACCAGTTGAGAAAGCTTTGTGTTTTACTCGTTTATTTGTGCATTGTGTTTTTATGATGGAGCGCACGCTTGCAGATATTGGCAGCGTGTTGTTGTAGCTTTTAAGTGCATTTTAATTAAACAAAGTAAGCTTCATAAAATCAATGCTTTCTTTTAAAGAAAAAAAAAATAAATATATATATATATATATATATATATATATATATATATATATATATATATATATATAATGGTGCCTTCACTTGCTAGGAGACAGCTGTGTGCATTGGGCGTCTTATCCATTTTGCATAGCATAAACAACACGATATACCAAACGATGGCTAGAAGTAAAGGAAAAGCAAAATAGTGTTCCTCTTCAGATTTTCATTCATTCCTTTACTCCAGTTGTTAGTTATATGTTGTTTTATTGTTTGGGGTTACCAGGAAAATCGGCTTTCCAATGTGTCCTTATGAGGGTTAGTGAGTGTCTTTCTGGGAGTTATTTGCTTTTTTCTTTTGTAAATTGTTTCTGGAACGGTCTCAAACAGACATGCTGCTTTAATAGCTTTACTGATGCTGTGCTTTGCTCTGTCCCTTCAATTACAGGCGATGGCTACTACCTGGCAATAGGGGGCGCTGTGGCGCAGCACAACTGGACGCACATAACTACTGTACTGCAGGATATGAAGTTCAAGTGTGAGCTCTTAGATTGCTCTGAGGATATGGGCATGATCAGCATTCAAGGACCACAGAGGTAGGGGCACAGCTTCCATTGATGTTGTTTTCAAACATCCCGATGGTCTCTGTCTTTAGTTACCTCAATGTTTTGCAGAAGATTGTTATGCAACAAATAATAATAATAATAATAATAATAATAATAATAATAATAATAATAATAATAATAATAAAAACTTGAGTGCACAAAAAAACATTCAAATATATTACATGTTCTTTGATACAGGTTTTGTAAAATGATCAGGTGTTTGTCATATGCCATTAAATTTAGGGAAACCTTTGAAATACAGAACACATGACAGTAGGCCATTCAAGACATCAGTGCTCATCCTGTTTCTAGGAGCTGATTGATCTTGTCAAGTTGGGTCTTGAAGTATCTCGATGATTTAGCATCAGTGACATTGCTAGGTTACCCATTCCATACCCTCACCACCCGTGTCAAGAAGTGTCTTGTATTCTGTGTCCTATGTCCAGCTGTGTCCTCCTGTCCTGGGTTCTGTGCTGTGTATAAAGTGTTCTCTCTCTTTCGTATGGTGTTCAAAAGCAACGGGCTACAGTTAGCAATCATCAGTGATGTTCCTGATGGTTTGCACCTCACCACATTCGCAGCTTGGTGAGTTCTTGATATCCACGCCTCCCATGCATTGTTGGAACACGATTGAGAAATACCGTGTGCTCCACTGTCGTCTGGGCATGGAGAAACCAGGCTGTTTCTTCCTAGGATCTTCCATAAGGTCCTGGTTTGGGAAAACACTGTTTTCCCACATCTCGTGCCATTGGGTGGTAGGGTCCTTTCCAGCTGACAGAAGAGTCGAGACATGTGTCCAGAATGGCCATCTGGACTTCAAACGGGAGGGTGGTGGTGATTTGATGACGGTGTGCAAAGGGAGATTTTCCAAGATCTTCTTAACACCAGTCGGATGTTCGATATTGGGATGTTCTCAAGCACTGGCAGTCATGGCAATTGTATAGATTTTAGGGAGCCGCTTACCACATGCAGCTCAGTGTTGATTTGGGTATCGAGTGCGGTGGGAGAGCTGTTGCACCTAACAGGTGTGCAGTACTCTGCCATAGAATGGACCGGGGCATGTGTTGATGTCTGAAGGGTCCCAGCGTCCCCAGGAAGTCTCTGCCAGCTTTTGTGAGAAGTTGACCCTGGATTTCATCTCCTTGCTGGTGGCTTCAAGGTGATGGTGTTAGCTGAGAATCCAATTTGAGGGTGACTCAAAGGTAACAGGATTTGTGACCATGGTTAAGGTGTCTGTGATGGGGTACACCTGCCCCTATGTTTATTATGTTATTTATAATTAAAGAATGAGCGCATTTGCATCTCACCCTGCAGTACTGAGACACCACCCACCCAGTCATCCTGTTCACATATGGTGTTGTACATTGACTAACAGCGCCTTCACGTACCCAGGAGAGGTACTGCAGGTGAATTTTTGAGGTTCTTTTTTTTTTTTTAAGCTTGAAAAATAAATAAAATGGATGCAAGTATGCTGGTTGTCATGGTGGACACCTGGGACCAGCGGAGGAGGAGGGCAGAGAGAGAGAGAGAGAGGCAAGATGCCAGTGACACACAGCAGAAGGAAGGAGAGGAGGCAGCAGTACGCCATCTTTGAGGAGGAGATGAGGGAGATGTGCAGGCTAGCAGTCCCACTTCCTGGAGTGCCCCATACTGCTGTCTGCATTGCTGCTTCCCGCACTGCCTGAGGATGCCCATTCCTCACAGCCTGGGGATACCCGTTCCTCACAGCCCAGGGATGCCCGTTGGGCACCTCCCAGGGATGCCACGCCGTCACCGCCCAGGGTTACCTGCTGACCCCTGGGGATTTGTTGTTGTCGCTGCCAGCATTGCCACTGCTGGAGGGCCTCACACCACGGCTGCTGTCTGTTTTGTTACTATTATTATTGTTGTTATTTAAATGCATTTTGTTTTTGCTGTTGTTTTGGGTTGGCAGGGAAGGGTTAATTGCCTACCCTACCAAAGATATCAGTGCAGGGGTGTGTATGTGTGGAGAGCATTGTGTGGCATGGAGGGAGTTAAAATCCTCCCTGCAAACACACGCGGGAATGTGGCTGGAGCCGTCAATTGAGTACGTGTTTAAATGATTAGATTAAACTGGTGTATATCTAGAGTGATCAAGGTGTTAATGGAGTGCTGAGAATGAATGTTGGTGAAGGTGAGGGTTTTGTGTGCTGAGTATATATATATATATATATATATATATATATATATTATATTATATATATATATATATATATATACATGTACATTGATAATATCGGAAATATCGTTGGGGTTTAGGTTAGTTTTTATGAAGCTGTGTATGTGAAATCAGCGGCTTGGTCTAAAGCCACGGTATTTTAAAATACATTATCTGTTTTGTGTAAACTGTTTGTTTGGCCCTTGTGCCTGTTTGTTTTGTTTTGTTCATTATTTATAATTAAAGAACAAGCGCATTTGTGTCTCACCCTTCCATGACCGGGGGTTCCTAGGGGCAGCGCACAATTGTCCGAGCACCATCCGGGTAGGGAGGGCTTAGGTCAGCAGGGGAATGCACGGTTCACCGTGCACCAGCGACCCCTATGGCTAATAGGGCGCCTGTGGGTCTGCAGGGGAGCCAGTCAGATCTGTGTTGTCCTCCGGCAGTATAGGTCTGATAGCCTTGCTGTGGATCCGTAGTGCGAATAATGACAGATTGGTAGGAGCACGTTTCGGAGGATGCGAGTCAGGGTGGGGGGGGGCTTGCGAGCGGTGAGCTGAGGATACAGATAATAATTGTGCATACAAAACTGTGGAGAAAAACGGGGGTAAAAAATTGGCTACAACTACATTTAAAAAAAAAAAAAAAAAAAAGTCACTTTTGAATAGAGCATATATGGGTTCCTAATATTTGTTCCATAGTAACCATGACCCTATCTACATGCTGTAAGGAGATAAAAGCTAGTTCTACATTTGACCTTATTGAGAGATCAAAGGTCAAGATCAAGTAAATTTTTTAACAGAGCATACGTTAATTCCCATAGGCCTCCACTACTGTGTGAAGACTCATGTATTTATAACATTGTACCTTAGATAAATACTGCAGTACATGTAATATGTGCAAATTGACCATGGCTGAAATTTGATTGGGTCATGGCGGCCATGTTTTTTATGTAGCGACTTATTTTGAACAAACTTAATAAACAACCTTGCCAAGGCTATGTATGCAAAGTTTCGCTTCTATCGGCATAATGGTTTCAGAGAAGAATTTGTTAGAATATTTTTGACAAATCCAATATGGCCGCCGAACCATCTTGAACAAATCTAAATCTAGGGCATAAGGGTAATCTGTGCCCTCGATTTCACATCTCTACCATAAACAGTTTCGGAGAAGATTTTTTTTAATTGTTCAAAATTCTTGAAAAAATCTAATATGGCTGCCAAACAATGTGACCTGTGACCTTCGTTTTTGCTCTCACACAACTTCACAAAGGCCTCTACCACCCTACCAAGTTTAGGAAGGAATTTTTGTCCTTGCCTTCGGATTATTTACCCCCCGGAAATATATATATATATATAATATATATATATATATATATATATATATATATATATATATATATATATATATATATATATATATATATATAAACACACACACACACACACAGGGGCAGGGTGTACCCTGTCACAGCATAATAGATATTTTTAATATTCCATGTGTTTGAGCCCGCCACTTTTTAAATAAAAGTGCAAACTGCCTGCTGTAAACCTAGAGGCAAGTTATTGTGTGTTATACAGTACTTCACATTTACAACTTAAACTCTATTTCACTTAATGCTACTGTATATGTGTCAGTATTCCCAAATTGGTTTTTTTCCCGCCATATTTTAACAGTCAGTTCCTGATGGAAATCTGACCTCCTTTCAATGGGAAATGCCTGTGAAGACTACACAGTTTCTTCAGTTTACTGAGGAGTTTTTGATTAAGTTATGTAAGGATGAAGAATGAGTAATAACGAGATCAGTCGTTGTGTTTATCACAGATACAGCAGAGAGAAATTGAGAGAGACAGCCGTTGCTTGGCAGGTCATCCCACTCTGTATTTGGCTAGATTATTCATTTGAAATGAAATTTTTTTTTCCTAAATCCCAAAGATAAACAAGAAGACATGAGTTTTTCTGCAGTTTTTGTATGCTAGGCACTGAAACAAGACAAGCAATGTTGTGAAGGTATGTCCTCACATGGAGTGATACTAAAAGCAACTATAAAATGAAAGGACAGATGTTTTCACTAACAGTCTTTCTTATGGTCCAGTGTATTCAGAGCTTCATGAGTTGCCTTTCCTTTCTTGCCAGTATGGAAGACACCACTGAGAATGTTTTGTTAATTAAATTGAGTTCTTTTAGAATTACAACCAAACAAACGATGTTCTAAACTGTTACTGCAATACTAATGACTGTAGTATCACTGTAGATTAGAGATACTGGTTTGAGGAATACGAGGTACTGATATGTCTCTATTCAGAACCCTCATAAGGCTCATTCTAGTGAAGTTGGTTAAGATAATGAAATCAGTTAACCATATACGGTTAAACAGGGACATCAGGAGATGGAAGAAATGAATGCAATAAATATTATAGTAGCTAGAAAGGCTGTTGCAATCATTACACAGGGAATGCACTGGATTTGCTTTGAGTTCAAGGCATCTCTACGGTGCTGTCTTGCGCTTAGTGACAAGGTGGAAGGGAAACATGGAGGATCTACAGATACCAGGAAAATTAAAATCAGACTGAGAATATATACAAGATACTGTCAATTTCATATAACGATTAATGAGAGGACATTAGCAAGTCATGAAACTCTATTATTACAAGAGATGATGAATCTTTCCAAACGCTTTATTTAATGCATGTATTATGTTGTCACTATCGGTGGTTAACTTTCTTCCCTTTTTTTTATTAAATGATGTATCATGACAGCATCCTGCCCTCCTGAGTCACTCAGTACTGCATATCTCAATGAAGCTGCCCACGTCCTTCTCAATAAACCTTGAACTGCCTCTTCTGCAACTTCTGACATTGTTCTTCCTTCAAAGTGTATGATGCATGATGAACTTAAATAGCATTCAACCTTGCACGATCATTAATGTGCATTCAATTTGCATTCACACCGACGTAAATTAAGCCAAATGGAAAACAATCACGGTCATGCTTTGTAAGCCACTGCAAACAGTACGGATGGAATGAAATGCTGAACGTACTGTACGCATGAAAAGCAGTACTGTGGCTATGCTAGGGATAAATGTTTTGTGACTACAGTTCTACTTATAGAAATCTGAATGCCATCTGGCATTTATAGCACTGTGCAATCTGTGATCATGAGTCAGAATGGCTTCTCACAGTAGAGTTGAAAGAATAGGAATCCTCCTCCTGCCTGGAATAGAGACAGTGTTTTGGAGTTCTGTGTGTTTGTGTGTGAGGGTGTGGTTCAAAGTGGAAAGAGCCCAGCCGCCATTTAAATGTTGCCTGTAAGTTTATAGCAGGTAGTTAATACTTTTATATAAAAAGTGGCAGACTCAAACACGGAATATTAAATAAATATATATATATATATATATATATATATATATATATATATATATATATATATATATATATATATATATTATTATTACCCTGGGCATTAGATTGCATTAGACTGACCTGAGGTAAATGGGTTGCTAGCCTGGGACTCCCAGCATGTCATGTATAAGTTTCCACGTGTTGATTAGATGCTCTTAACGTGTGTGTAATATATATGGCCAGTAGTCAAGCAGCAAGCTTTTAGTCTCTGTGAATACTATTCCTGTATTTTAATTTATTTAATTTATTATCACAATTGCTGTCTTCTTTAGTACATATCATTATAACATTTGCATTATCGCCACCCCTTTTTTACAAATTTATGCAGGAACGCACATAATTAAATATTAATCTAGGCTGAACTGCAAAGAAAAACTGCTGCCGCAAAGCATTCTCTAAAAAGTCGCAAACAGCATTGTGCATGTTTAGTATATTTCATACTAGACTATCGACTGATTTGCGACTATTGCAGACAGCTGCAACCCTTAACTCTACCCCTGAGTTGAAGGACTCAGTAAATCAGCTTTGCTCCATTGCTGTTCTATTGAACACAGAGGCCCACACATATATTAAATCTCTTCCCTAATGCAGACTGAAATCCCAGGGAGAGAGAAAGAACATCTTCACATAATTGCTTTTCCAAGATTGTGCTGTTTTGAAAATTGTTTTTTCATGTTAACAAATGCTCCGTATGATCTTTCTAGCTGTGATTGTTCCTGGCAATGTTGTGTTAATTCTACATAATGTGTTCTGTGCTTTTTTTTACTGATAATAAACAAAGTACATATTGAATTTGGGGTACCAGGGTACAGTATTTTCTTTGTTTTGTTTTACTGTCACAACACTTAAGAACAAAAGCTTCTATAACAAAGGGAAAGCAATTGAGCTTTCGAGGTTTTTTGTAGTTAAAAAGAAACATTTTTCTCCCCAGCCGCTGTGTGCTACAGGAGGTCCTGGACACTGACCTGAGTAATGAGGCATTCCCTTTCTCTACACACAAGATAGTGAAGGCAGCTGGCTACAAAGTAAGTGGCACACATTCCAATATCTGATGAAGATGCACAGGGCAGGGACTTGTTACCTTGTTTAGGTTAAAGATTTGTTGAGCTCAAGGAGACATGAAGGGCTGATCTTTGTCCTCCAGAAGCTGCTCTTGTGAGAAGAAGCAATTGGCTTGGTTATGGGGTTGGAAGACCCCAACTGACTTTGAGGTCTCCTGGGCTGTTGTGGGCAATTGCTGTGTAACTGGACATTGTGGGGGAAAAAAAACAAAAAAACAGAGGGAAAGTAATCAGGCATATTTATATGGCTTTATATATATATAAGGGCTTTAGGACCCTGGGCATGAGGGATGATACACTCCATCTCCTAAAATGATCATCGAAGGTGTCCAATTAAGTCATCCACACTCTTGCGACATGCGTCATTTTTGGAATGTCGTACAGCCTTTTCTCACGCTTCTGTGACCTGAAATCACATGGGGTCGAATGATATTGAAAAACGTCAACTTTTGCTGCATGTTCGTATGCTGGTAACCATCAAGGTACTTTTAATAGAAGAAGTTTTGTAGACATCCATATTTATATAACCCCTCACTTAAAGAATATAGAGATGCCCAAATAATAGAAATAACGTTGTGTTTTTTTTACCGTTTCTAATAACCATGTGCAAAAAACTAAAATAATAAATAACCATGTGCAAGTAATGCCTGACATTGCAAATCTGGCACTTCAAGTGTGTAGAACAAGCAGTACTGTAGTTGCTCTGTGCATCGATTTGAATAAATTGTAAGCACTTTTTGTTTTGGATCCGACAATATGGTCTGATTGATTACGCTTTCCTGTTAAGCTACAGTGTATTTATTTATTTTTTAATTTATTTTTAAATAGACTTCAGCTTTAATGGTTAATGTGTGTTTTATGAACATTTAAAATTACATTACAGCGGACTTACGCAGCACCGTTTTTTCAGGCAAACCCTTTACTTTATATTTCACCATTTAACACTAGAACCGCCGTGGCTCTACTCATACCTAGAACCATCGCTGTTATACTCATACCTAGAACCGCCGCGGCTCTACTCATACCTAGAACCATCGCGGTTATACTCATACCTAGAACCGCCGCGGCTCTACTCATACTTAGAACCTCCACGGCTCTATTCATACTTAGAACCTCCACGGCTCTACTCATACCTAGAACCATCGCGGTTATACTCATACCCAGAACCTCCGCGGCTCTAATCATACCCAGAACCATCGCAGTTATACTCATACCCAGAACCGCCGCCGTTATACTCATCCCCAGAACCTCCACGGCTCAACTCATCCCCGGAACCGCCGCGGCTCTGCTCATGCCCGGAACCGCCGCGGCTCTGCTCATGCCCGGAACCGCCGCGGCTCTGCTCATGCCCGGAACCGCCGCGGCTCTGCTCATACCTGGAACCAACGCCGGCAGTCATTATGATGCTACATTTTAAACAACATCAATATTAAAATGAATGACAAACTATCGGATACAACTCAAAAGTTTTATTCAAGCACGTCATATCAAACAATTGCACAGCAGAAACACTGTAAATAAATGAACAGTTAAACATGAATTGGGTTATTTTCTGACTTACCACGTATAAAGCACTACTTACAAAAAAATATATAATAAATCAAAATTTCAAAAGAAACATGTTTTCTCTTATACAGTTCACAGCCTACCTCTGTAAAGCACTTTGTGATGGCGGGCCACTATTAGTGAAAGACTAAATATGATATAAGTGTCTATGATAGTTGTAAAATATATTCTGAAATACTACCGCCCGGTCCTTGGGTAATAAGATATCCCGGCCCTGTTGAGATACAATAATAATAATAATAATAATAATAATAATAATAATAATAATAATAATAATAATAATGCTCTGAATCATTGAAACTTCAAATTGAATGGGTCTGTGTGATTATTCTTGATTAAAGTTCTCTACGTGCATACTGTAAGCCAGTATATGAACTGTGCACTTTAGGGTTTGAATCATCTATCTGTGTCTCCCTGTTAGCCTCCTCTGGGTGCTCGAAGTGGTAGAATGTTTCTGCCAGCCCGTAATCCTGAGCCTGAATCAAAGCAAATGTTTATATAACAATGTTCTGAAATCCCATGCATGCCACACATTATTAATCCTTTAAAGTACACTTTAAATAACTCATGAAAAGCTTTGTGAATTGAGATTATATTTTCTCTGCTACAATGCTGTATGTACGCTCATATACCTTATTTCAATTATGTTTTGTCCAGCTTGATTTTAAGTATGAGCAAGTAAGCCCTTATTTAGTTCAGTATGCTAGTGTGTGTGTTTGAGGCACGAGGTTTAATTGTGTGTTTAGAGGTGAAAGGCAAAGTGTTAGAGTGCCAGAGATAGCTTCTGAAAGGAGACCACCTTTTTTTTTTTGGCAGCTCAGCCTATTTGTTCAGCTCACGGACAGCAGGCTGCCTTGGGGGATTCCTCTTTCCTCCAAATACAAACTGAACATTAAAACCTTTCAGTACAACGGTGGTGTCGTTTTCATGAATTATTGAGAAGCTGCCGTCTTTGATTTCCAATTCCTTGCGTGTCCAAAAGTGCTTGTGCTGCCGACTCATTTTAATCATTGCTGACATCATTGAAAATGAGTTGAAATGAGCTGGTGTGCTTATTGCCAGTGCTTCCTGCTGCTGTACATGTTTATTTTAATGATGTCTTACAAATGATTTTCTAAAGATCTGTGATCAGGCTTACCTTTCTTTAGATGAGAATTGCTGTAGAGTGACCAGAGGAACCTTATACCAGCAGGGTCCTATTGAAACCATCAAGGAACCATAAAGCTCCAAGAAACTTAAAGCCTGTACTCATACCTTCAGTGTATTGGCATTCGCCAACAGCATGTTTTCAAAGCAGTTCATGTATTACTGTCATTTAAACTAGATTGTTGGTAGTAGCATAAGTAGATGATATTTCAAAGTTTTCACGTATGAACTTTTCCTTGCTTGTGATACATGGGGTCGATTGCATCACCAGTGGGTTCTAGGTTCAAACAGGATTGCTAGGATAGCTCCTCAGTAACTGTTTTTTTAGATTGTCAGTCTCTAAGGGATGTAGTTGGTTGGTTAGTAAGCAGAAAGGACAGGCTTGGAATTGCAGATTTTCAGAATCTGATGAGAAAGGCCTGTTACTCTTCAGTGCATGGCATATATTAGTGATTACTTTTTAAACACCAGAACATCAAGCCTAGACCGGGGTTACATGTTTCTTAATATTGCTGTAAAGATCCATAGCAATAACAGACAATATCATTTCAGCAAGTGAAGCATTGCCCTTGAACAATGGAACAGTTTGATAACCTTTTAGCACTCTGGGCTGCGTCTCTGGATTTAGAGCTGCCATCTATCCATAATTGACATAATTATGAACCAGTCTGATTTTTATTAGCCATTTAAAAGGATGTTTTTATATGTAGCGTAAAGCACTGTGTAGAAAAAAATACAATCAATTTTGAAATAGGCAAATAGCCCATGCTAGACAAGACAGCATGCCTATAGAAGAGTAACAGCCAGTGGCATCTGTTTTTTTTTAAATAAATCCAGCAAAAAAGATTACATTGATTACATCAATTAGCATTGATTTTTGTGACATTCTTAAGAAAATAGCCCTAACAAATGCAGAAAATAAAGTTTGCAAATGTTGCTTGGCTGCTATCGTTTAAAATGTAAGAGGGCAGTACCTGGCATTAACCCCTTAGGGTACACAGGGAATTCAGCGGTTCTTTAAATGGTTTCTTCTAAAATGCATTTGAGAGTGACTCAAGTATCACAAGGAAACTGACAATCTGGATGATCCAACCTCAATACATTTTAAACCCTGTTTCGTGCAACTCGTTGCAAAAATTCGAAAGTTATCATATTTATTTGTCACGTATGTCCCTTGTACATAAGAACATAAGAACATAAGAAAGTTTACAAACGAGAGGAGGCCATTCGGCCCATCTTGCTCGTTTGGTTGTTAGTAGCTTATTGATCCCAAAATCTCATCAAGCAGCTTCTTGAAGGATCCCAGGGTGTCAGCTTCAACAACATTACTGGGGAGTTGATTCCAGACCCTCACAATTCTCTGTGTAAAAAAGTGTCTCCTATTTTCTGTTCTGAATGCCCCTTTTTTGTACGTTAAGGGTTAAAAACTGTAACACTTTATGTATCGGTTACAAGTTATTATAAACACCTTATTAATTATGCTATTAACAATTATAGAATATGATTAGAAGTAATATGGATTATTAAATACTTTTGGCATTGTTTTTTTATTTCATTTATTTCTTTGCTATTGTTTATAAACGGTTATAACAGATGTGGTGCCATATTTAGTAAATATGCCCGCTTCCGCTCGGGCAAAAATGACAACGTTAGCGAACAACAGTGATAGCATATGAAAGCGGGATTTACAAGTCTGGTCTCATGCATGGGCTAACGCATATCAAACAGCGAATCATGCGCCCAGCCAATCAAAGCACAGTGGGGGGAGTAAGGTTACAATCAATAAGGATTCAGCATTCCCTTTAGAGCATCTATGCATCTGAGATAGCAAACGGAGGGCATTTTTGAAACACATAAAAAACAGAACAAAGGAGACAGTGGCATAAATTGTTAGTGCAGCAGGTACCCTTAGTGCTACTGGCAAGCAGTGTGCTCTCCGCATGTCTCCTTCCAGGTCAGCCTGAAGCAGCTGGCAGGTGATTGTTTGTCTGAGGCAAAATTGTTATTATGCAATTTTGCCATTGTTTTTATTTTTTATTTATTTTTTTTGCAATTGTTTGTAATAACTTATAACAGATACCTAAACTAAAGTGTTACCAAAACTGTCCAGGCAGTACTGCTGGCCACGCAGAAGCCAAGGGCACAATTGTGTCATACAAACTTTTTACAATTAATATGGCTTTCTGTTGCTTTTCCTGACATCATTCAGCATAATCAACATTTTCCCCTAAAGAAAGCCGCTGAATAAATGGACCGCTAAGGGTTAAGGACGGCTTATCCCTCTGCCCGTACAACATGGGGAATTGTGGGAGTGAAACCAGCTCCCCAGTAATGTTGTTGAAGCTGACACCCTGCAATCCTTCAAGAAGCTGCTTGATGAGATTCTGGGATCAATAAGCTACTAACAACCAAACGAGCAAGATGGGCTGAATGGCCTCCTCTCGTTTGTAACCTTTCTTCTGTTTTCATTCAAAATTCTATTGACAATGTCGACCCAGGGGACTTTTTCGACCTGAAGAAAGAAACAAGCACCAGAGGTCACAAATGGAGATTAGATAAAGGGTCATTCAGAAGAGAAAGTAGGAGGCACTTTTTTTTTTTTTTTTTACTAAGGCAGAGAGGTGAGTTTCTCCCTCAGTTTTTTTTAGCCCTAGCTCTTTGTTACTGGGGTTGCGTGTGTTAATGAACAGGGCAGCTTCTCGGCTTAGCCTTGTAGCATTCTAGTCCTTCTGCAGTATTGCCCTTATGATGGCTTTGGTACATTTACCCCTGTGGTAATGGCTACATTTCATACTTGAAACGGAACGTTAGGTTATTATGAAACTTATTATATTATATAAAAACTGTTATGAATTATATCTGAGGGTTATTGTGGAAAGCTGCTGCCTTGGGGTTAGTTAAATGACACACAGCAGATTTGAGAAGGACCACAGGGGCCAGATCAATGATGGCTACACCCAGTGTGCATGTCATCGGTCAAAGAAGGATAAGCATATCTTAATTCGAAGAAGCTCAAATACATTTTTTTCTATAATCTTTTTTTTTTTAAACATATAATTTAATAAAACAAGTGATCACGGTATAGTCGTAATATTTTGTCTTGCCCAAATGGCAGTTAACATTTTTTATATTCCTTGAAGAAGAAGAAAGAATGAAAGGAAATCAAGAAATATCTTCCACAGGGACAAAACAATTACCTTTTGAAATTTGTTTGATTTAAACAGGTTGTAGTAATTGTAGGAGCCAATTTGCTTTGCTAACTCACTGCACATGTGCAATGAAGAGACTAAGAACAGAGGATGGAAAAATGCCAGCAATTGAATTGTATTTGACTTGTACAAAGAGTGCAAGAACAATGGAAGGTTACAAAGTGTGGAATGTGTGCAAAACTTCAATAGACGAAAGTAAATAGATGAAGTGCTGGCACTGAGTGATGCAACCCCTGTGGAGAATGTTCAAGGTTACTGATGCAAACTGTTAATATGCTAATAGTGTTATTGCAAATTTACTAACTTAACTGCGTGTTGAATGCTGATTGGTGAAACATATATTTCTTACTGCATAGTTACCACTGATTGGTACCAACAAAATGTATAAAGCAGGCCATTAAGAACATAACCGTAGAACAATTTACTACACCATTGGTCGTGTATGATTGTCTCTCCAGCGCTCTGCTATGTTCAATAAATAACAATCTACTCTCAGATCTGAATCGTTGTGTTCCAGCTTTTCAGGACCCTACAGTAATTATAAAAAATAATATTTTTTTCCAGCAGCAGTCACTGGTTTTGCAGTTGCAGTTCCACCAGCTCCCAGCTAGGAGGCACTCTTGGGCGAGTGGGAGCAGCACATTTAAGATAAGGAGAATTACAGGGAAAAGACAAAACAAAATAAATTAGGAACAGCCCCATCTGTTGCCGGGCAAAGACACGCAAATGCAAGATGTGAAATCGATAGAAGGTAGAATTACACTGTGCTGACTCCCACGCTGGGCTGTAAAACACAGGCTCCTGTTTATCAGGGAGTGAGAGATCAGCTCGATCAATCAGTTTCTCTGCACTCGGGTGTGTGTCTGTGGGTGGCTATAACTCACTGGGTAGGGGTCCAGGCTGACTGCACACTGCAAAGAATATTACCTGGATAGGGAACAAAAAACTGTAGGGTTCATTTATATTTTCTAGTTTCTTTATTTATTTGAAGTATAACACAAGAAATTAGGACAAGATAATTATCTTAATATAATTTGATTTAACAAGGTTACAGGTGGGATTGAGGCCTGTCGAGTTCAGAAAGTGAATGTACTTGGTTTCAAGGCTGTCCTGGGCCAGGAACAGGGCTCACAGTAATATTGTCTTTTGCAAAATCTCAGACAAGGGTTCAAATATTCCAATGTGCTTTTAACACATGCACAGCTGTAGTATTGTACCAGTTTAAATTTTACCAAAAAGATTATGTATTGAAAAAACATCTGAGTATTAACTGACTATTGACTACCATGCAATACCCTCAGGAAGGCAACTTGTGGGTGAAGGGTTTGTTTTTCAATGTGATAAAGACCCCAAACACACAGCCAGACTAAACCCAAATTACGTAAATCAGAAAGAACAGGTTTTAAAACAGTGAACAACGGTCACCTGACCTGAACCCCACTGAAGTGTTATGGGATGAGCTTGACAGGAGAGTGAAAAAGAAGAGTGCAGCCAGAAAACATATGCTCTGGGAGATGATTAGGGTTGAATGGACAAAAATAGATGACCGTGCACTGCTATAGTTGTGTGACAGAATGCCAAGAGTATGTGCAGCTGTTATTGCTAGGGGGGATATTTTGATGAGAAAAGTTTGCTGTAAAATGTCAGTAAAACATATCCTTTGTTGTATTTTCTTTTGGGAAGGTCAATACATTTTCATAGATGAATAGTTTATGCTGCTTCTTTCTTTCTTGGTTGTATTTCTGTAAGATGTACAGGTGTCCCCATAATTGTGACCGATAAGTGTGTGTTACGGACATCCTCGTTTTATCATGTAATGTGCTGCTTGTGTGAAGTGTTTTTGACAGTATCACATGAGAAACATGAAGTTCATGCCATCGATACTGTTTGCTTGAACCAGGGAGTGAAGATACTGAATAAGTGACAGCTTCTCAACGTCTTAACAGTTAAGGTTTACCTGATGCATTCAGAATTCAATAATAATGAACCATACAGTAATTATACAACAAACTAACAACAGAACATTGAAAGTATACAGTCACACTGATAATATTCTGCAATAAAGTTTCAAATTTGCTGGAAGGGTGTGCAAAACTAAAAATAGTTTTTTACCCACACACCAGATAATTGTAAATCAGCATTGTATGTGTGAAGTTATCTAAATAAATGTACATTCTGCAGCACAATTTTAAATGAAGTTTAGACAAAGAGAAGGAGATGTCATACCTTTTATTGGACTAACAAAATAATAATTATTCACAAGCTTTCAAGGCCTCAAAGGTCTCTTCTTCAGGTGAAAGTAGGAAAAAAATGAAGTTTACAAATTATACACAAAATAGATATTCCCATTATTTTTTATTTCTTTGGCTGCTGCTCGCTGGTGGGAAAGCCGTCTCCCTGTACGCTAGTAGTTTCCATAACAGCGGATTACACTTCCACTCATTTTTCTTGATCTTGTTAACATGCATTTTGATTGAGTTCCCCTTATTTAGTCGTTGAGACAGGAAGTGATGTACATGACCTGCGACAATTAAGCTTTTTTAACAAGAAATGTGTTTATTAACGACCTCATCCACTCAATTTCAAAGTATTAACAGATTGATTTAATTTCGTTTCAAAATCACTTCATACTAAAGCTCTTGTTACTATACCACGAGTTCAATGCAGTAACACAGGTTTTTGAAAATCATGCACTAAATGTCTTTGTTTTTATGCCTTTTTCTCTTGATATCTATTACACTTGTACTGTCTGGGCCGTTTCACTGCATCAGTGTCTTTTGGATAAAAGCATGTCATCTCCCTGAAAGCATGTCAGTCAATAGCTACAGTCACTGTAAAGGAAGAAGGTCATCACAACCATGATAGGCTCATGCTTTGTCTTCACCTCTATCAAAGTAACAGAAATTACTAACCCTACCATCTGTGGAAAGTAATGGCTTCACAGCTATCAGACTGCTTTATTCTAATAAATGCTATTTCATGAACAGCTTTCAAGCTTTCTTTTTTTTTTTTTTTTTTGTATGGTAGGTTAAATTACAATTGTCAACTCCAATACTAAGATATCATCAGTTTTCCAATATCCTGGGTGTTTTGATATATTCATGACCATTTACTGTGGTGAATGAGTACCACCCACTGCAAGAAATATAATTAAGTCCATACATTTGAGTTTAATAGTAAATTTATAATGGTAATAATTAGGAAGATATAGTGATAATAATGATGATGATAATTATGAAGATATTTAAATGAATAATATTGTGGTGATAACGTTGGAGCCAGTTAGCCGTCTGGTGCTTGGTTGAGGCTGGCTGGGCTCCAACGTTCCCTCCCACCCACATGTGTGTTAGAATTAGTATAAAAAATGGGGGGGGAGGAGTAGATATAATTTGGGGTTTTAGTCAGGGCATTTGCTTTTTGCTCCAGTGTTATTGGAAATCATGTTTAGACTGGGTTTTTTGTGTGGGTTTTGTAAGATGTCTGTCAGTGTAGATGAGGATGGTGATGATTAATGATAATAGTAATAATGATATTAAATAATAAGGGTGTATATTATCATGGTAATGATACTGTATTAGGGAGATAATGTTAGGATTAAGGTGTTGGATATATGGGTGCTTTAGTCAGTGATGGTAAAAGGGTCGGCTGATTGTTCTATGTATTAATGTTTGAGTGTGTATTTGGGAGTCCAGTAAAGCATTCGCTTCTGAACTCAAAAATGTCGGGTTCATCCTAAGGGGGGAGGTAGACCCCCTCTTCATTGATTGCTCCAAAAACACCATTACCAGACACTGGTTCTCGTCCCACCTCTCCGCTCTCGTCACCAGAGCAGGTCTTTCTCCCCAGTTCTACACACACCCACACCTTCAGGATCGGCTCAGCCCCTTCAGTAGCCCGATCCTGCATCAGTCATTACCTGATCGAGACAATGGGGCGCTGGTCCTCTTCAGCAGGTAACTCCTACATCTGATCGCTGCCATCTGATATCACTGCAGCACATCAGTGTATAGCTAGCATGCCCGGAGTGGGGGGTTCCCAGAGGTTTCTTCCTAATCAAGGAGGGTTTTCCTCTCTGCCAAGAGGATGGCCGACACAGCTCGTTCCCCTAACCATTTCATTGTTTGTTTATTTTTTGTTTGTCATTGTTCTTGCTTTTTATGTTATTCATTGGCATGTGGGCTTCATAGGAGCCGTTCTGTACTCTGAGGGTCGAACCAGGACGGTAACTGGGACCCAGTCCTCAAGTGGTCATAAACCACTTGAGCTCTGTACCAAATACTGTTTACTGCAAAGTGCGCTGTCTCTATACAGCAGAAACGTACATAAGTCACTTAATGCGGAAACCATTGTCATGGATCATTTTATGTCAAAGTGAAGGCTGCTATTAGATTTTGCCTGAGAAATTTCTATAACACTTAGGATGTGAACTATAAAGCTCAAGTGGTTTATGAGATATGAGGAGTTCAGCTGAGCAGATGAGAAGCACATGAGAGGAAAGTGTTTTTGTTGTCTAGTTTATTTAAAGCTGCAGTGTCCCACAATTGTGCAATATTTTACACTGAAAAATAATTCCTTATGCATTATCCATCCACAAAGTACAGTAATTCTATGAACTGAACTTTATCAGAGGGAAGACCCTGTTAACAAAATGCAAACAGACGATACCAACACAGTGTCTCTATTCTTGGCAGGGTGTTTCTATTGCCTTGTCAGAGAAACCTCTGCCCTATGAAGATCCATCCCCATACTCACTCTCTCACACTGTCAGCAAGGTCGTTAGAGGAAGGTTTTAGATTACGTTAGTCTTCTAACTTTAAAAGGAAGCCAACTCAGTTTGTTATGTAACGGTGATGGATATCTCGAGGCGTGCCGAGTGCAAATCTAACTCCTCTATTATCATGCTTCTGTGGCCTTCATGAGGACAGTATTTATTTAATTAACTGAAGTATGGTTATATCACAGAGTTTAGTTTGGATTCAATATATCTGTTTAATGAAAAATGTACAGCCTGTACAGCCTTACACAGTATCTTTAATAATAATAATATCTGTTTTTATATAGCGCCTTTCATAGTGAACCACCATCACAAAGCAGTTTACAGCCTGGCAATCACTAAGGATTTTGAACTGTGTTTGACACCCACGTTAGCTCAGTTACAAAGGCTTAATTTTATCATTTCAGTTCAGCACCAAATTAAGATCCATTTGATCTGATAAAGATGCTGAGATGTTGGTTCATGCTTTTCTTATTTCTCGGGTAGATTATTGTAATGATTTGTCGGCTCCAACTGTTGCAGCTGGAGAGCTGACTCGCACTCACCGCTCACAACACATTGCTCCAGTTCAAAATGCTGCAGCTAGAGAGCTGACTCGCACTCGCCGCTCACAACACATTGCTCCAGTTCAAAATGCTGCAGCTAGAGAGCTGACTCCCACTCACCGCTCACAACACATTGCTCCAGTTCAAAATGCTGCAGCTAGAGAGCTGACTCACACTTGCCGTTCAAGTTCATTGATTTTCTTAGTGTCATTACAGAGTGCCTGATAAGACCATATCAATGATACAGATCATTTCATCATATTCTTTTTACTATGTTTACCAACTATTCGATCTGATATGCTATTCCCAGGTATTCTTTGTTTTTGTTCACATTTCAAGTTTTATCTTGTTTATCCTACCAACATGGCATATAATACCGTAATGTGCAGAGGGGTACCTGCAACGCAACAAGCAGACCTACAGTGTGGAGGCAGGAACAGTTCATTTCACAATGAAACAGTAAGGATCTTGTGAGAATGTTGTTATGCTAGTGAGAAGCCACAGAATGTCTTTAAATGACTTGATTATAAAAGCTTTAAGTGCTTGTGGCAAACTGGCTTAAGGTGCGCAGGTGAAGTGGTGCTCAAGTAATGACAGACAGGTAAGTTAAAGGTTCAAACAATGTTTTATTTGAACACGTCTGTAATCCAGGTCGTTATGACCGCAAATAATAATCCCAGGTAATACACAGCAATATGGATTGCACTGTTAAACCATGGATTACAGTCCCAAAATAATAAACACAGTATTAAACACACACAAGACACACACACACACAATCACAAGTCCAGAGTGAGTGCTAACGTGCACAGTGGTGAAGTGTTGTCCGGGTTTGGTGCTGGTCTTAACAAGAATAAACAAGTACAATTAGAATCGATAAAACAAACAAACCCTAAACAGTCACAGTACTTTTTACTTTCCTTCAGCGGTTCTCTCTCAACCATAACAAAGGAACTGATAGCTCGACCACTTCCCCCCAAATCCCCCCTCGTATCATCCAATCCGTGACTGACACATCGCCTACCGCATTAAGGCGATGACTTCTAGTATAGTGGCTCCGCCCCCTTCCTGGATGGCCGGCTTCCGACTGACCCTGGAATGAACTGCCAAACCATCCAGTCCGGGGTACACTGTTCCTGTTATTCAGCACCCTCACAGGTCAGGAGGGAGACTGTTGACTTGGATTTGTTGGCTGTCTGTCACAGTGCTTTAATAAGACATGCTGCCAGCAGCCAAGCCCTTTGTCTTGTTGGCTGCCTTTGGCTTGCAGAATGTTACAAGTTGGCCAAGATTATTATTATTTATAAGTTTGACCATTATGAATGTGATTTAGTGATGGGTTTATTACAGCAGTTAATTCTAAAACAAAAATGTAATTTTTGATGGTTTAGGAGACTGCTGCTGCCAGTGGAAATATTTTTTATCTCCCACCATAAAACGCAGAGTGGTTGATGTTATTAATGAAATGTGATCTTTAATTCTGCATCAGTGAACTGTAATTTTACAGGCTTGCCCATTAGCATCCTATTGAATTACTTTATGTAGTTAAAAAATCAGGGGCCCGTCACTGATCCCTCTGGCCCCACTGAATACATGCCCCATTCTTCAAACTGCGTACTGCTTGTCAGTGTACAAAATACAAACTGATTGTTGATTGTATTCACAAGTCAGCAACACCAGTTCAATGTAAAATGAATTAGTGTGGGCACCACAGGGTATAGCCATATGGCAACAATCAGTAGAAATTGATTAAATCACAGCGTTAATCAATATGGTATCATGACATAATATATATGTGAACCTGTCCCGAGCTTAGTAACAGCAGACAATGGATATGCACTGTAGCTCTGCTGTAACTGCCTGTTTGTTTCAGGTTCGCGCCATGCGTCTGTCCTTTGTGGGTGAGATGGGCTGGGAGCTGCACACACCTAGAGAGGCCTGTGTTCCTGTGTATCAAGCAGTGATGGAGGCCGGGGCCAAGCATGGGATATGCAACGCCGGCTACAGAGCTATCGACTCCCTCAGCATTGAGAAAGGTGGGTGCCAGGTTAACATCGGTAACTAAAACACCAAAGTACAGTAGTGGGTGTGTACTGTAAAAATAAAATTATTGCAAAACAAAGCACTGTAATACAGTATTTGTCAATTTACAAAATAGCATTGCAACAGTTCTTACAGTGTGTTCTCGGTCTATGCCAGTGTAATTCAATTTTTTTTTTTTTTTTTTTTTTTTTTGCACAGTGCGTGTTAACCTGTGACAAAACAGCAAGAAAGTGTGCACACAAACACAAACTGGCTTTGGAGTTTGACAAACAAATCTTTTTTTTTTTTTTTTTTTTTTTTTAACGATACAGTAATTATGTTAATACCTTGCTTTCTTGTTGTCTTTTATTTAACATGGTTAAACTGGGTGGCAGTTACGTGAAGTGAAAGCATGTAAAAAGTGAAGCTAAATTCTGAAATGTCTCTTTTTTTTTTTTAATAAATTTTCTGGTTTAGACCCATAATAAAATGAATTGGTCAGTTTCCATCAGTACCTTTCAGTTGGTAGCAGCGTGTGTAAATGGCACTGTTAATAGAGGGTTTCGTATCTTACAGGATCAGATATGAGGGTTCTTCTGTACTGTGGTCCTGTGACATTACTGGGGTTGTCCAGTACAATTGTATCACTGCAGTGTAATTTTAACCACTGGCCATGCCAATGACACACATCTTTCACACATCTATTTTACATGTTTACAAACCATTCCATCAGGGTTTGCCATTCCCCTTACATTGTGCCCAGTTAAAGGTTATATAAGGACTTTTTAATTTTATTGTGTTACATGTTCCCATAAATAAGGTGTGTGTATTGTTTCTTTAAATTGATTTGCATTCCCTTCCTCAAGATGGCTTCACATGTACCCGCATGGAACTCTCAGAACTACATTTCCCATCATCTTCCTGGTTACTGGTAAATCCATCTCAGTTACGTATGTGAGCAGGAGGATGATGGGAAATGTAGTTCTGAGCAGTCCATGCGGGTACAATGAAGCCATCTTGAGGCAGGGAATGCAATTTAAAAGTTAAAAAAAGTGGTCAAAGTGTAAAAAATTAAAACAATACACACCTTACGTAAACAGTTTTAGCAACACATGGGAACATGGTCCTTATATACCCTTTAAGTTTACCAGTTTCTAAGAGGGAATATCATTTTCCCTTTAATCTGGAAGCATAAAGTAAGCAGCATTGAAAACATTGTTATCAAATAAATATGCACACTAAAAATAAAACTAAATAAAAAAACACAGATCAGTAGAGTTTGGAAGTTGATTAGGCTGAATTATAGATAATTGATTAAGCTGATCCAAAGTGCATGCTGTGTTTGAAGAAATAACATTTTTCACTGCCTATGACGAGAGGTCTCATTTTTCTGTCTCTCCTAATGTGGTAATTATACAGTTAAACTTAAAGGTTTAAACAGTGTGTGTGACTGGGTAGCTGCAGTTTAACAAAAACAAACACAAAAACAGGAACAAAATAAACACGGCACGAGGGCCAAAATAAAAAGTTAAAACAAAAGGAAAACTGGACATTAGCCTTCACTACTATGTGGAAAAAACAATACAAAAATCCCAGCATAAACATAATCCTTTCTAGCTATTCAATCAGATTTTTACTTAGAATAAGATTATATAAAATCTGGGATAAGACTTAACATATGCTCTAATCTGTTTTAAAAAATGTTTTGTTTTTTTTAAATCATCATAAAAAATTGAGTTACAAAAATAAATATGAGCTGAAAAAATCACAGCAGTCAGTCTAAGTTAGCAGCACATCGCCTTCATTTCTCTGTAGACCCTGCTCCCTCTTGCTGAACCCACACAAACAGCCACAGGCATGCTGGAAACAAACTATTACAAGATCTGGCCAGTAGTTTATAATCTTTTATAACCAAGATATACTAAAGGCATCCTGTGTCAAATAGACCACTGGCTCCTGTATGCCCTCTACATTTTACACAGCAGTCAATTTAATGCAATTTCTCAGGTATTTTCATAAAAGTCTGAAACGCGAATCTTTCTTTTCTTAATAATCATAGACATTGGTTTTGAAGTTACTGTCCACGTCTGCAACACAGTTGCAATCAGACCGCTGTATATACAGTATTGTCCTTTAGTTGCCAAAAACTGGGTTAAGAAGGTACCAGTTTGACCAAATGAGTCTGTTGTCATTTTAAAGTTGCCACGAAACTGAAGCATATTGTAGAGTTGGTTTGAGTGTGCATCAGGCTTTATGACTACAGAAAAGAGCTGCCTTGCTGATTATAGTGCAGGCCGATCTGTGAATCGGTAACCAATCCAGTGGAACGATAGTATTTCTTCTGGTCTGGTTATGTATCTTTTTGTTTTAGTTCACAAATGCTTACGTACTCCAGTTCCTCACCTATTAAAAGCAGCCAAGTGTTGATACAAGGTGATCAAGACCTCTGGTTTGAATTGCAGTCACACAGTTCCAGATCTTGGCCAGGGGCTGACAGCGAGTGAAGGTCATGTTACTGAGCCTACGTCTCAGTACAGGACTGTGCTCAGAAAGCAGCATTTTTCATAACAATTAATTACTGTCATAATTTGTCAGTGTTTTCTTCAAGACCTTGGGCAAAAGTGAAATTTACTTCAATAGTTTGATGCATTTTTTGTAACATAGCAAAAATCAGCGGACTAGAGCGGACATTTTCAAAAGAGCTTTGAAACAGACTTTCAAGTGATAAATGTAAAAAGTCAGGATGTTAACAATGAAAAGAACAGTTACAGTTATTTAAACAGTTGTAGCAACACGTAGAGATGTCTAATGATATATTTTTCGGAACCCCGCTATTTACTCTTTTAAGTTCCCTGTACAGAGGAGCAGAGGGACTGGTGGTAGATCTTGAAGTCAAGTAGAAATCTGACTGATAGCCAGTGTTGAGATGGGAAGACGGAGCTTCGTTCTGGTCAGCATCCCAGGTGCAGCATTCTGGATATACTTCCGTAGATCTGGAGAAATACAGTCGATTTTAGAGGAGACTAAAACATGAATATTTGTCATCTGTGGTGCCCATAATAGCCCTCCTTTCTACGCTAAAAACAGTGAAACTTGACAGTAACTGTAGACAGTGGGGAAGAGGGATAGTGTGGTTGACAGAAGGAGTCAGTCAGCCAGCAACAGAGCCTGTGAACATTCATCATGGTCTCACAGTTATTCGCTGTAAAGTGTTTGCAATTCCTTATGTCAATTTGTGTTGTACTTGGTCACGGTAGTTTCTGTACATGTGAAATGTTTCCGGACAGATAATATTTGCAGTGTAATATCTGAAGAACATTACTAGAAAATGTATGATGAAAACAGAAGTTAATTCTCTGCTTTGCAGCCGAGACCTACTACAATATACTGTAATATACCTCTTTACTTAATGATATATTTTCAGTTCTGTCTATATTTTATAATATATATCCAGTGCTGTGACCTGACTTATTTTTTCTCCCCTCATTAACTGTTATTATGCACATCCAGCAAAACTTTCCCAGCACTCTACTTTCAAGCATCTCTGAGTCAATGCAAGATTAAAGGCTGGGCATTGCACAAACCCGGACACACAGTCTCAACTCAGCAAAGATCAGCGCAGCGCCAGCACATCAAAATATTAAAAGAATCGCAGCAAGCACAAAACAGCCACACCGTGACATCAAGAAGTTAAACACCTATAAGTTAAAAAAAAAAATAAAAACTGTGAACCACTGAAGTATAGATCCACTCATCTAGGCTTGTTTAGGCAGGCAACTCTCAATAAACCTATTTATAGCACTACTCGCTTCTGTTCCATTTAATGTCTTGTCTACCTTGCTGGAAAAAAAAAAATGCATGAAATATTTACTACCTGAACCCTGGATTCCCACTTTAAACAGTGTTATGGCTGTGTTGAGCCAGTAAGTGTATTGTATGCTATTATGTATTCATAAGTGTATGACCTGAGCTTCATGGATACATTCGTTTTAATAGTGGGTGAGCACATCTTGTGAGGAACAGCTGCAGAATAAAAAAATGTTGAGGCTTTCTGAAATGTTTTCCTTTATTTAATAATATGTGCATTTATTACACAATGTATGTCAAGATAGGTTTTTTTTTTTTTTTTTTAATAAAAATACACGTGGAGGTATTAGTTGCATTTCCTACAACTGAATATAAGTTATATTTAATTGAACTGTTTAAGATTTAGGCAATACATGAAAGTAAATACATGTGCTGTTCAGGAAATAGAAACCGTGTGATTGAACTCGCCAGCAGTTTCTGCACTCCATTCCATTCTCCATTCCCAGGATACCGGCACTGGCATGCTGATCTACGCCCTGACGATTCCCCGCTGCAGGCTGGCCTTGCCTTCACCTGCAAGCTGAAAGGGAGCACTCCCTTCCTGGGGCGGGAGGCTCTGGAGGCACAGAAGGCACAAGGACTGCGGCGCCGCCTTGTCTGCTTCACCATCAATGAGTTGAGTGTGGTAATGGAACACAGTCAGGCACCGTCAAGGGCCAGGCTTCGCAGGCATTGGGCATTGTCTGCAGGATTTAAAGTATAATCCCTTAAGTGCAGTTTTGAAAGAAACACGTGTTTTAGCATTTAGTTTTAAAACATGAAATCTGGTACTACACAAGGTTAAAGAAGTCTCTTTTGAGAAGACATGCTTTCAGATTGTCCTGCACTTCCTGGGCCATTTCACCTGCAGGTTGAAATTGTCCCCATCCCTTTCACGGCTTTCTTTCCTGTCTGTTAACCAATCAGCTGCTTCTCTTACTGATCTGACATGCCAATAATATGCTTTGACCCAGGAGCTACTGCTGAGGTGAAATGACCCAGGTGTAACAGACATCCTGAGAATAACCTTTCTGTGGACACAAATGTGTCTTCATTGTCTGTCTGGGGATATTTATATGTGAAATAATCAGTTACTGGCACCAAATGTCAAAGTATTCACAACAAAATATATTAAAAAGTATTTTTTGTTTTTGTCAGTTCAGCTCTATTACATTTAAAGGTAACACAGTGCCTCTGTCAAAAATTCCCCGGAACTGAATCATTTCTACAGGAGTGAAGTTCTACAAATAATTCCTGTATCACAGGACTATGAAACTCAGGTGCAAAACACACAAGAGACGCATACTGCCCTGTTGTTCCAATTTACTCCTAATGTTGAAAGTTTACTGTACTGTAAATGTCATGTCCATAAAATGTAAGTAGTTTCTTTGTTTTGCTTTCCAGGAAAGTGCCTATGTTTGGACTAGAGGCCATCTTCAGGAATGGACAGCCTGTAGGTCATCTGCGTAGAGCAGACTTTGGATTTGCCATTGACAAGACCATCAGCTACGGCTACATTAGGGACCCCAAGGGCGGGACGGTGAGTATATCGGAGACATGAGAGCAGGAGGCCCAGGAAGCCCTGGTTTAAATACTTGAATTGTTTCTAAAAGTAGAAAGCTCCCTATTTACCTGTTGCTGTTCTACTGAATGCATGCCTTTATTGTTGAAGGTGCATGCACATACACACAACTATTTTGTACCATGGTCAACCTGATTGTTGTAGGCCAATATGCTAGCTACACTAGCATGGGTACTATTAAGAAAATACTGTAAAATAATTGCTGTAACACTGCAGATGTATAGCGTGCCAGATTGGTACTATGACTACTAATGACTCTTTCACAGATCTTACACATTTCTGGAGGGAACCTCCATTGAGTTAAAATTTTATTACTGCATCTACATTAAGATGATTCCATATTATTCCTTAAAGCTGTTGATCATGTGAATACCAATCCTTACCTTGGAATATTGCAATCCAGCCTGAAAGCATGGGCTTTTATCGCTACGCCATGGGACCATTTTGTTCAGTTTTAATAGCAAGCAATGAAAAATGAGCTAAACTCTGAAATATCGTTCCTGAGGCGCTGTGTTGCATTTATGGCTGAACTGAAAAAACATAAACTTTATCATAAGATGGACAAATAATGATAATAAACACTGTAATACAGTGTAGAAAAAGTATTTCCTACCGCCTTGGCTTCATTGTGATAAAAAAAAAAAAAAGATAATTAAAATAAGGGGATATTGGCAATTGAACCATATTCGAGTGAGTTACAGCAAAAAAATAAAATGAAAGTTTCTTTCAGGTTTAAATTCTAATTGGTTCATAAACATTTGTAAACTACAGACCTGTAAAGGTTTTGTAATTTTTTATTTGATTTTTTTTTTCAGAACTCTTTTCTGAGATAGCAGTATTACATGTGGTAAAAATTCATGTGCTTGAAAGAAGTGTTTGTTGTTTATTTGTTGTTTTGTGTTTTATCTGCTGATGCAGCTTAACTGTGCAAATCAAGCAATCATGGTATTGTTTGTATCCCAACCTGATTTAACATGTACTGACATCTCTAGTTGCTGTCACTGCAGCCATAATTGCCGTGAATAGACATACACTTTGATGGGCATTGCGACAATTGAGACGGGCACCCACGGCAACTGCAACATGGCCACCGTTAACTCCAAGCCCTGCCAGAGGATACTCATTAACTTGCCTCTGTGCAACACTCTGACCCATATTTATTTATTTATTTATTTCAAAATCTAAAGCAGTTTTATTGCCAAAATAGTGTGTAACAGTTGTTTTGCCATTTGATTTTCCAAATGCTCAGTGCCTGGATACATAAAACACCTTAAGTGAAATTTCCCCGTTAGTTTTCCCCTTAAATGTTCTCTAAGTTTAAGTGTGTTGCATAAAACAACTTAAGGGACATATTTTAGTGGGAACTTAAGTAATTCTGCTTAATTAGTATTTGTACTTAAGTATTTTCCTTAAGTTAGTTATCCGTTGCACAAAACGACTTAAGGGGAAAATTAAGTGAAAATACTTAAGTGTCCTGTTGAGGTCCCTTAAGTCAAAAAACAAAAAAAAAAGGTAATGGCAGCGTTCTAGAAATTGAAGAGGACAGAGCCGCACTTGACAGAAGGATTTTCGTATAGAGGGAAAATCAATCGATTTGACCGAAATTCTGTCTTTCAAATGTCTGCAATGCTGGAAGCAGATTTACAACCACAAACAAGAAGAAATGTTGCATTGCACTATGCGTTTGGTGACATGTGCCACGTGACCGGTTATACATCTAGCATATTATTAAACGTTTAGCCACTTCTTTGGTGTTTATACATTTAAATGTTTAAAAGCCCCATCACTGTATATCATGTACAGATTACTACATAATGTGTACTGTTAGGTAATGGTTTATTAATTGTTTTATATATATATATATATATATAAACGGCTTGAAAAAATAACAACCTCTGATTGGTTAAACAGCATTACATGACTGTGTGTATACCGGATTGCTTACTAATGAGCCACTTCACACTGTATAAATCATTACACACAACTTTATAAAAATTCCATGACAAAATTCCATGACAAACTGCCATTTTATTTATTAGCTATAAAATCACCGCCACAAAATGAGTGACTTTCTACCCATTTTCTTTAATATATTTGGGGATGAAACTCCCGAGTACTTGTACAGCACCAGCTGTCCTAGTGAAGACAATAATCCACGTGAAAAAAAAAACTGTCAACAGTAGACACATAAGATTAAATTAAAAAGAATAAAACTAAAACGAAAAAGATGAAAAAATACTAAAAGACTAAAACATGAGTTGTTAATGTATTTAAAGAAAAAAAAAAAAAAGAAAAAAAGATGCCTGAATCAAGTCATTATTTTATTACTATAACCTCTCAAAAAGCTTGGTAAATGTCTGTGATTTTCTTTGAGCGCTGGATGCGGAAGCAGCTGTCTTGTTTGTTTGTGTCTGTGTTGTGTCTGTGGTGAAGTGACTGTACATATTGCTCAGATCCACTTCAGTTTTTATTTTCCGGCTTCTCTCGGCCGCTCTCAGTTTTTCTCATCTTTTTCTTGAGAAAAAACGAGTAGGGACCTGTGACTGATGCCTTTTCAATGATGTCGGACAGGGTCCAATATTCCTGTTCCAATGCTATAACAATTAGTATTGCTATGATTAGAGGCGATAGACATTGACACAACCATGATTGCTTACCAATTAATGCTCTTGACAAGTGACGATAGCGATGGCAGAAGTGAACTTAAATGCCATTTATTGTTCAAAAAACAGGAAGTTAAACTAAATCATTGTTTGACTTTTCTGTTGGCTGGGTAATGGGTTGAAACTGGAAAAATGCTAATTGAATGATTTGTGAGAAAGTGGCTGTGCTGAAATGTGAATATGTGGTGCCGTAAATAAGCCCTTTGGTCTTCCCTGTGACCCCTAGGGTTAATGCCCAACTGCAGTGTGGTGGAGGGTTGACGTCTCTTTTTTTTTTTTTTTTTTTACTGCTCTTCCCTGATCTTGCCACTTCTTGTGGCAGCTGACCAAGTTGCACAGGGTACTGCTGATGAACTGCACGTGTTCACAAATATGCTGCCAGATTTTTTTTCCCCTTTCTGCCACATCACCCAATGTGAAGAGGCTTTATTCCAATGTACAGTGTTGTAATACATTCCCAGCCATCTGCAGTAGTACTCTCTGTTTAATATGGCAAGCGATACAGTTATACCTGGGACTTTAAATCACATTCCACAATTGGAACAATTATACACAAGTACAAATATTATGAATATAACGTATTTGAGCAGAAATGATAGAGTTTCACAGTACCTAAAGTGAAACAGCAATGTCTTTGATCCCAGAGGGTGCACTGAAGGCTTAGCTAAGGAAAATGTTAGAAATCAAAAGCCAGAATAATGCATGTCAATTGGACCAATTCTATTAACATTTTAATAGTTGAAAAAAAAGGGCTTTCAAAAAAAAATCCATGAAACAAACTGTGAATATTGTATAGTGTTTTTCCTGGGGACCCTCAGCAAGCACTGTATTCACCATTTCAAATTTGGTAGAGAAAAAAAAAGTATATGTATTGGTTCTTATTCACAGTTCTAATTTCAGTTTTTCACAGCTAGGTGTTTAGAACTGGGTCCTCTGTGTATTACTGACATCAGGGTTCAAGGACATACGTAAATAGGCACAGAACAGAAATCTGAGAATTCATATTTAAAAAAAGAAATTCATTTACTAAGCCACTCTGTCCCCATTTTTTTGGATAAGTTTTCACATCTGGGATAAATGATTGTTGGCTGATGCAGTAAATCAAACGTCTGCAACAATAATGCTTTTGCAAAATAGTTTCTGCTGTGCAGTTAAATGTTTAACAGACGATAGCGTTCAGATGAGACAGGGAGTGGGACACAAACATGTCACTTCTCATCAGGCACTTGTGATTGTGACATGACATTGTGATACAACCCTACTCAGTGCAGCACAAACCTCTGCAGTGACTCGTAGTCAAAAGAAAAGCTCTGAGTTACTGCTGTGTGCTCTGTGTACCAGGCTGCTGTATATGCTGCTGAATGAAGGAGGTCAATTGTTCAGTTAATTTGCGTCATTGTGATGACGTCTGCTGTCTGTTGGGGACTCACAGCATCTCCACATCTGCACAGCTGCCAGGATTTACAGCATGGCTCATGGCTACACACACTGAAGGACGTGTTTTTAAAGTGTTTAGAGATGATCTTAATAATCTAGTAGTGGAATGGATAAATCCGGACACGGGGGCCCTTGAATGTGTCAACTGGACCTCCAAGCCAAGATTCATCTGGCAGGCAACTTCAACTGGTAGCTAACCAGTCCCCAACCACTTAGAATATTGTGAACTACTGATGTATAGCTCTTTGTGTAATAAACACCAGCAAAGACTAGATTCAGGATTTGAGACTGTTCATGTTTAGTTGGTTGTTGCAGTTTGAACGTAATAAATATATTAGCTATAATGGAACCCCTATATGTGCTAAAACATTTGATTTAAACATGTATCTCTTAGGTTCAGTCAGCAAAGCTCTGTAAGCCATCCTACTATATCCATATAGCACTGCATAGGAAAATTATTAATTACAAAAAATAACACACATGCACACAAATTCTATGGGGCAGTTGGATCTATGTTCCAAAAATATAGGATTACACTGGGTATGCAACTGGTAGCAGTTAGCATGGTCATAGTTTTTCTTTTTTGTTGAACTTGATTCCATATAGAGAGATTCTTGATGAGATGACACTCATTTGAAGTAATTAAGAAGAGAAGCCTTGTTTGCAGTGAATGACATTACCTGTATAATCTTCTGCATATGTACAAACTATGAATCCCACCAAGGATCTTTAGAGGCCGTTCAACCAATCAAGACTGAACTAGCTACACCTGCAATGATGCTTGGCATGTGATCAATAGAAAATGATGTAGTCATGTGCACTTCCCCTGGTTATCTGATCAAGTTCTTATTTCTGTGTTATAGGTCAGTCCTGATTTTGTGAGAAATGGGGAGTTTACACTGGAGAGGATGGGCGTAGTTTATGCTGCCAAAGCCCACCTGAAGTCCCCCTTCGATCCCGACAACAAGAGGGTGAAGGGGATATACTGAACTGTCCAGTGACCTGCCCTTGAAAGATGTGCAGCTGTGAATGCTTCAGTGTCCCCTCTCCTACAGCGGCCTGGGCTATGACCACTGCTGCTTCTGAACTGAGTGGAAGTATCTTTCCCAATCCCCGTCTTTGCAAGGGTTCCTCGCAGTTGTGCAGTGGATGCCACTTTATTTCAAGTGCACTTGGTTTTGAAGCAAAGCAGCATGAGGTTGTCTCAGTACAAATACCCACCTTAAAATGTGTTATTCTACTTATAAAATGGCCTGAACTATTTAAAATGATGTTAGTGTGAGGTGCATTTAAGGTGTGGACCTGTGTGATTGTATTGAAACATTTACATGCATGGGAATCCTTTACGGCAAATCCAAGTGACAGCTTTATCCAGGCTATTTTATAAAGTGGAATAACACGTGACTATGCTAAACTGCACAACTGCATTTATCATTACAGTGTGAGTAATGACACCTAACAATGTGTTAGAACTTAACTGCCTCTTGAATAATGTTTCTGTGAACATCCATTTCTATCTCAAAAACCATTGTTAATTTTGTTGCAGTTTATATTTATCAACCAGTTGAAATGAAAGCGTATTTATAATCTGAATAACTGAAGAATCAAATGTTATTTACAGAGGTAGTGCAGTCCAAGTGTTAATTGTTTTAGTGGCATGTCACCCAGCAGTCATGTAGTAACTTTACAATTGATTAGTTTAAAAAACCCATCATGTACTTTAGAATAAAATATCAGCTCATGGCTGTAAATTTAAATACGAACCAGCAAAAATATTGCCGTTACCATGGGGAACTTGTGAATCCCATAACAAACATAGGTAATCTATACCTATATGAAGCTGGGTCTTTGGAGCAAAGAGGATGATAATAATAATAATAATAATAATAATAATAAAATAATAATAATAATAATAAATAATAATAATAATAATAATAATAATAATAAAAAACAGGATTTGTATTTTGGAGGTTAGCCTTGGGCAGGGTTGTATAACCTGTGTATTTCAGTTTCTCACATTATGTAGAAGTAAACCTTTTCTTCAATCTATTTCTTTACTTTGTGCTTCATCCCTATCCCCCCCCCCCCCCCAGACTCCACCATATGCATCAGACCCGACAAGAAAGCCTGCTGCCATAGAGCTGATCATGTTCCAGTTCTGTTATGAATTGTGTGACAAATAAACACCGTGACTAAGTTTTGGCTTCATATTCTGTTTTAATATGCAAATGCATTAAAAAAAAAAAAAAAAAAAAAAAAAAAAAAAGTTTAGGTTTTCTTTTTTTTTTTTTGTTCACTACCCTTCAAACCTATGTTCCCATCACTGAATATCTGAACAAGGGTGGCATTGTTTTAGTCTGTTATCTTGGAGAAGCTTCTTTTCCAGACAGTGCCCCCTATCAGATTGTCAGGACTGAATATCCTCCCCATAGAAGACTCTCCCAGCAAGTCCTGTTGAAGAGACGGGGGCGGGAGCAGCCATGATATATGCATGATGGTACAGGATAATGCTTGTGGTGTTTCCCAGTGATCCTCTGTGGGAAGAGGGCCTATCAATCCATTGCACTCTGGGTGTTAGAGTTTGCTGTGGGTCCGAACCTCAATGGTTGTAGGAGGCTGAGGCTGTGGTTGAGGGTCCCTGGTTGTCTCGCACTTGTACCGGGGTTTGGGGAGGCTGGTGGTGACCTGTGGTAAAGACTGTCTCTCCCAGTCACCCTGAAATATACAAGAGGCTGTTATTTATTCAAGTTTACCTGTTATTGTGCAATATGCAGTTCCCTGTGAAAACTCCCATTTCTGAAATAAATGTCCAAAGGTACATATGTTTTTTACCATTTAAAAGTAAATACAGCTAATGTTTGACACATTACCTGTCACATTTAAAAACCTTTAGAAACCTTTGCTTCCGAAAATGATTAAACACGTTGCATAGAGCTGCATGATTTCATTAAAATGATTAAACACATTGCATAGAGCTGCACGATTTCATTAAAATGATTAAACACATTTCATAGCGCTGCATAAGTTCATTAAAATGATTAAACACATTTCATAGCGCTGCACGATTTCATTAAAATGATTAAACACATTGCATAGAGCTGCACGATTTCATTAAAATGATTAAACACATTTCATAGTGCTGCATAAGTTCATTAAAATGATTAAACACATTGCATAGAGCTGCACGATTTCATTAAAATGATTAAACACATTTCATAGCGCTGCATAAGTTCATTAAAATGACTTCAGCAAAGACAGAGCTGCATCAATTATCGGAAATATTTTGCTAAAGATCGCTCTGTCAGGTATGACATCCTTGTTATTTTTTGGGGGGGTTGGAGATTGTTGTTGGATAATTAACTGCTGGTGCATGTTGGATGGCTTTGTGGACATAACAAATAAAATATTCTGCAATTTAGCATTTACTGTTCAGGTAAATATTTAAATGTTTAAGAACATGTGTTATCAATTTTGAATGTGACAATGCTATGTTTTGCTACTTTAAGAAATATTACATTTAAATTGTGAAATACAATGACATATCTATTTATAGACTGATGTGCCATGAAATAAGCCATTTTTAACCATGAAAAAATTCAGCCCATGAGATAGTTAATTAGCATAGGGGAAGGTGGGATGGGTTATGTTCATTCTGAAATTATATCCTTTGTCTGTCACATTTCACATACTGCTGTAGGTAAGTCATTTAGTTTACCAGTGTGAAAATCACAGGTGTGGATTTGGCAAATCTTTGACTTGTTTAGTTGTGCATTTACATCAATTACAGTACAATTGTGCATACAAATACAATGGATTGTTTTCAACAAAAGCATGTTAACTACTAGCATGTCAACAGTATTATATAGAGCACATTCTGTATGATGTCATATCTTTCAAAGTAAAAAAGCTCTGCCTTTAAGAATGCAGGGCGAGTTCACACCAGCTGTGGCTGGGGACTTGCATAGCGCTGAATGGACCTTAAACTCCTGCTTGACCCCTGCTGGTCTGACAGCCAGCGAGCTCTGACAGACTCCAGCATTCTGTAGTTTGGAATCATTCGTTGCTTACGATCATGGGTAAAAAGGGACAGCTTGACATGGGGCACGGAGGGCTTCCAGAACGGTAAGTGGGGTTGCATTTGAAATGGGCATTTTAAACTGGGGTACGAATTGATTTAATGTTGGGAATGAGAAGAGAATATAAAGCTTGTGAGGTTTTCAGGTAGGACATCTATAGTATCAATACAGTAGCCACCACTTACATCGTACAGGGTTATTTCAGGCAGCCGTTTATATCGGACAAATAGCATTTGCCATTCCCACTGATTCAATAACAAAGGCATCGTTTATACCGTGCTATTTAGATCTCGTTATGTACCATTCACATAATTTCAATAACTAATGCATTGCTTATTAGTGCAGTAATCGCTCTTACTAATCCACCAATCAGCTGTTTCCACCTTGTTACCTTGCCATTCACATAGATTTCAATACAAAAGGCAGCACTTTACTGTAGTAAAATCTTTACACATCGCTGTGTATAGCCAGTATTATTGTTTAAGCAATTGATAAAGCTTTGTTTTCACCACTGAACTGTTGTTACTAAGCACTGCATCACCTCTACACCTTGCTTTCTCAAATGTATTGCTTCTAACACTAGATAAACTGGATGTTCTATCATTCACTGATTCACCAATCCTCCAGAGCAACATACCATCTGAACAGATTCAATAGAAAATCTATTATAATTCGCAGTATACTTTACACACAAATGTGGGAGCAGCCCCTTATTTCAATTCCCTTGAAGCTAGTGCTGGATTCATTATAATCTATTGTGACAATAATTAACGGCTCCAGCCTTCAGTACAGAACAAGCCTTCTGTGTGTGGCTTGCTCTGTGGTGTCAGTAAGGAGGGTCCTTTCCAGAGCGGGGCTTGTGCTGCGGCTTGTAACGCCTTCCAGCTCAAGACTCTACAGGATTCATGGCCAATGTTCAAGACAGTGTCACGTACGAATGAAACCCCCTTTTCAAAGACACGCATTATGGTCTGGCATTCAACCTAACGGCAAATTAGGTTCCCAAAGCACCTAGGAATAATAATACAGATTGGCAATTGTTACCAGATTCTGTACTCAATCATACTTTCAGGTTGCATACTGAAAATCCTATTATAGAAATTTACTTTAGCTTTACTCAATGCAATTTGTGTCTCTCTTCACATATGTCATTACTCATCAGATTACAATACCACTCGTTAATCGCGGTTCGATCATGCTCGGTCATGTCGACTACTCAAAATTCCACTATAGAATCGATGGCTTTTGCTTACTTAAGGCAATTCATGTCTCCCTACGATAAGTGTTACTAAACAGGTTGACAGTCGCCTTCGCTACTCGCAGTTAACAGATCTGCTCCAACCATCTTCCAAACGACCCATCACAAAGGCGTCCTGGAGTCCTGTCAACGCGCTGGATGCTTCTCCCCACTCAAGGATGTCCTCCTAGAAACATCCTGCTGCAGTGAACTTGTTCAGCCAATCACAGCGTTTCATTTATCCAGGCCATTTTATAAATTATTGAATCCTTTCCTTGTATACTATTTGTTCTAGTTGCCTTTCTCTCCACTTTCTCAAACGTAATAATGATTGTTTTCTACCTTTATGACCTGGCTGGCTTTAACTGATAGGATGTTGTCCTTCCGAAATCGTCAGTGAGACTATACTGTACACAAGAGACAGCTGATGTTGATATTTTAATATTGAAGGCTTTTAAATTTGATGTCAGTCATTGTTTTTCTACTTTGTATTGCTGCAGTTTTGTGAGCTGCCTTGGGTAGAATACCAGTTTTAAAAGATCCTGCTCAGAACTTCAGTCTTCAGCGTTTACCTGGTTAAAAGAGAGCTATTGACTAACTAAACTGATTGCTCTATAAACATTACAGAATCTCAAAACTCAAACTTTCTGACAGTGCTTTAGTTCTGACAAAAGCCAAAACACATTTAAAAAAAATAAAGATTGAAAAACATTTTTTATGGGCACTCGTACCAATGATCACTGTGTCATCTGCCCCTGGTATGCCTCCTCAATAATTTGAATACATTTTACAACAAACCTGAAAGTTCATAGCAAGTGTGAAGCAAAGCCCTATTGAACAGCAGTTGAATCACAAGTTTCTAAATTTCAAATTTACAGCCAAATAATCACTCAAGAAAACCAGCCACAGGAGGAAAGTAGCTGCTTTGGAAACCCATCCTAAAATATTACATTCTTAAAGATACACATGTCATCCTATGGTTTCCAGTACAAGCTAAGCCTGAAATACAGCTTTGTGTTTTAGTGATGTCATGGCAGGAAATGGTTTTCGCAAACATTAATTTCAGTTTCATTCTAATTGCACATGCTTTACTTGAGATGATCAAATCCCAGTTCAGCTCATGCACTCACTGGGAAGCGTGTGGCAGAGGACTGGTTGCAGTGCATGGAGATGGGAGAAGTGCTGTAGAGTGCCCGCAGTACGTCTTTGCTGAAGGGGTCCCAGGGAACAGCAGCAAACTGCTCAGAAACTGCAGCCTGAGGACAGCTGCATATCTCATCCTCATGGAACCTACCACAACAAAGAGAGAGATGAACTTCCTGATGTCACTGCAGAACACTCAAAACTACACAACGCTATCTTTGCAGCTCCTTAAGCCCTGGATGGAACTGAACTGAATTTATTTAGTCTTCAAAAAAGAAGAATTGGGGGGGGGGACTAGATTAAAGTCTTTAAAATTGTTTATAGGAGTTGACAAAGTTAACCCTAACAACTGCTTTAAGCACAGCACAGATAAGAGGAACGGAAGACTCATTTGGAAATTAAGTGGAGATAGACTTAGGAGAGAGGGTAGGAGATACAGATGAACCCATTTTATATCACCTCGCTTAATATCACACCCCGTTTATCATAATTTTTTAAAAACCACTTGCCATGCACCATAGGTTCTTTGAGAAATATCATCTCACAAACCTGCTTATTGTCATGTTTTGTGCAGCTTGTCAAATGATGCATGGCCAGACTTTACCACAGGATATAATTAATTTCCCACGCAACTAACAACCTGTAATCATCTCAGCTGATAAACTGACATTTTGTGCAGCCTGTCAAAAAATGCTGTGTGGGCGGTCCTAACAGGATAGAGTTCAATTGCAAAACACCAACGTTGCCATTTAAGTCTTTTACAAATGCACAAAAAAAAAACACCCAAGCGTAATTACTAATTGATAGCTCTCATCAGTCGACAATTCATGCCTTTTTTTAGATGACGCAAACTGTTTTGTTCCAGTTAATGATACAAAATGTTTTTGTCCTGTAGTAAACTATATGCATTTGTTTAAACATAAAGAACGACTCAGTGTACAGTATTAAAACACAGCTCTTTAATTCACTGTTAGTTTTCTTTCTGTTTTTCTTGCACTAGTAATGTGCTGTCATAGGCAAACGTGAAACTTGCTTTATATCATGACCTGCTTTATATCACAAATTATGCCTGCATGGCAATCCTGATATAAAGCGGGTTCATCTGTAATTCTTTACACTGAGGTGAGGGTATGGATTGGTTACATGGTCATGTTCTTGATGCTGAATCATTGGGGTACTTTAAGACCTGACTTGACAAAGTCTTGGGATCAATCAGCTACTTGGAACCAGAAGAGTTTAGATGGGAGGAATGATTCTAGAACTGCAGACTATAGCACACAGAAACTATTGAATTGCTAGAGTAGTGTTTCTGTAAAGAGTTATTTAGTGCTGAAAGAGTTACACAGACTGGTTTGGCTCCTATATAGTCATAGCAACCATTTGCTATTAAAGGATTAGTAAAATCAGCAACAACAGAATTCATCCATAACTTCAAACACTCATGCATAAAACCAGGAGTAAAACTAAAAAAAACACAACCAAACTGTGGCTGATGACTTATTTTACAGTAAGTGAGTCAGTTTCTTAAACAAAGAATTCCAACTGAATAGATATTGTAACAAGTGTATAAGATCCCCTTGAGAGGACTAGAGAAGAAGAACTGTGGTTGGGATGAGATGAGAAGGAGGAAGACAGATGCTAAGAACAGGCAGAATTGGCACTTGATGTTTAAGAAGAAGTGAAAAATGGGTCCTGATCAGACAAGTCCCTAGCTGTGCAGCACTCTTAGAGACTGCATGGGCCCTGATCCAGTGGCTGCATGATGGAAACACCCTGGTTACTGGATTTTAAAGAGCATAATCTGTGACATGTTTGCTTCCATGTTCTGTTTCCGTGTTACTGAGTCTTGTCTAAGTTGTGAACACGGTTACTCAGTGTAATGCATGGTGTGGCTAGGATTCTTTCTTCAACCAGCCAGAAAAACTTTACGTCCTCATCCTCCAACCCAGTCCACCCACCCCACTGTCCACAAATGAGAACTCTGCCTGGTTTTACACACCTGTTCATGAAGGCAAAATATTTCTGCAGGTATCCGTAATCCACAGCACTCTTGCAGAGCTCCAGCTCTGTACGTGGATAGTAATGAATGTAGTTAACACACATCTCCTCCAGGATTCCAAAGCCACCCTGTATAATCACAGAATGAAATGCATGAAACACAGGAAATGGATTTGAGCAACTGAGGACAGAGAACTGTAGACTTCTAGACACATTGTTTATAACATCTTCATATTAATTTCTGAATTCTCATCTGACCTTGAAAATGTATACAAGAAATACATTTCCCAAGTTACTTACGCCCTCTCGGCAGACTGATATTCAGCATTGCTCTCAGCCACCTGTGTTTGCATAACTGTGTTTATTCTGGAATTGTAATTAGTTTGGTGGCATATCCTTCCCGTTAACTGTGCCACACATGAAGATTCTGGTAAACTGGGCTCTGTCATAAATTCAGAGGACATCATACTCTCCTTTTGACATTTTTGTCTTTTAACTAATTATGTCCCCAGAACATTTTTGCAAAAAATCATATGTTGGTCCTACTTTAAGTCTAAACACATGTTAATTTTTTTTTTTTTTTTTTTTTTTTTTATAAAGATACATGTGTTTAAAGCCCTTGTTATATTACTCAACTTGACGATGTTGCATTTTAACAGTTTAAAAACCAGTCGATGTCTCACGCAGGCAGTGTGATCAGATCCTGTAAGATCCTTATAAGACAATAAATGTGTTCAAGGGGCTAAGCAGTGGTACCAGTATAACTAGTTATTCCTGTACGGTTATTATATTTTAATCTGAGTTTTCATTTCATGTTAATCTAAATGCAAGTCAAATGCTGTTGTGTAAATACAAACTGGCTAAATGTATAAGATTCATATTTTATAAAATGCACAAGAACTGTTATTGACAGTGACAGTTGACATAAGGAAGATACAGAATCACTGGTTTCCCCACAGAAAGTCACAAAGCAGATGGGGCGCATGTGCCAGAGCTGGACACAGTTCCACAGAAAGGGATCGATTTCATGATCTTGCAAATGCATCTTGTTAAAGAGAAAGCTTATGCACTAGAAGTGTCGTCTCATTGAGTAGAGAAAGGATGATGAGAAGGAATACGTTAAGAGGAATACATTTTGCAGATATAATATTGCAACGAATTCAGATCTAAAAGTATTTTACACTTACCACTGTAGCCTTCTCTCTGTCCTGTGTGTTGTAAGTGCAAGATGTTAAAAGGACATCTCCCTGCATAATATAAACAACAAATGTTAAGTTGTAAAATATCAGTCTCAGACAGACTTCTCCAAGTCATTATGCCCTGGTCCCTGGTCTGCTCTGCTTCTTTTCCTGAGGTCACAGCATTCTGCTGCTGCAGCCTCCTGTCTTCCCAGGGCAAAGCCACAGCTTATTGAAATGAGTGGGTGCCCATGGCCGCTAGCCAAACTGATATTCTGAGAAATCAAAGTATCTTAAAGAGCAACGAGAATAGTCCTATGATAGTCCTGTTAAAGAGCTAATAAAAATGTATCATACATAATAGCTTTTCAGAATACTTATTTCAGTGAAGGTAAACTAATGGTGCAACAATTAACACCATGTAACACATTTTTTTTTTTTTTTTTTTGTTCCTGGGTAGTAAGTGTTATTTCCTAATTGCTTATGCCTCAAAAGTATAGAAAATGGCTATTATTCCCCACAAACTTTGCTTTTGTGACCAGGACAGTGATATTTCAAAATATCACTATTTCCAATGGGAAAACGGGCTAATGTGCGGATTTTCGTTCACATAAAGTCAGAAAAAAACAGCATATGAATCCAAATTAACATGTATTTATACTAAAGTAATACAAAAATGACTACAAAAGATTTAGAAGTGAGTAGTTTTTCGAGATTTACGAGATTTAAAATTGTGTTACATAGTGTTATTGATCACCTGTCCTTAAATTTCCCGAGCTGTGATTACATGTTGGTGAATCGATGCATCAAATTAGAACCCAGTTTGAAGTCTCCTGTTGCCAGTTTGTATTAAAACCTTGATTTTTTTGAAAATGCGCTTCTTTTAGTGCTAGTACGGTAGATAAATAACGTCAACGCGTTGCTAAGATACATGTTTTAGGCCTCTATATTTGCGTCAAAAATAGGCCTTGTATTCAAGTTTTCTTGATTTAAAAACTTAAGGCGACACGTTTTTTTTGTTTGTTTTGCTTTTTCAAATGGAAGAAACTGACAAAGATTGTTCATTTTTGGAGGTTAGGGTGAGGGCAATATTATATAAAAAGTAGTTGAATTTAGTGGGTAATTAAATTTAGTCAGGATTTGTGAGATTAATTTAAAAGTTTTGCTTTGCTTTGGACATAAAATGTTAACAGTAATGAACAACCACAGTTGTAGTGTTTTTTATTATTATTACAATGTTAAAGCGACAGCTGATGTGGCCGCCCGCATTTTCTTTTCAGTTGTTAAAAACTAAAGTCCTTTGTATTTTTTTTTTTATATATAATCGGAAGTGCTCTAATTTGAATGTAAGTTGTGATGTTTTGTTTAACTGTTATGCACAACAGTGTTTTTAGTCATTGGATCATCTGTTAAAAAAATAATGTTTGTTCTTTACCAATCCTATATTTTCCGCGTTGCTTCAGTGTGGTCTGTCGCATCGCAGGCAATGTGAACGGCTCGAAATCAAAAATACATACGACACATTCGCTTGTTGCATCGCATCTGGTGTGTAGAGGGCAAACCACCCATCTTTATTTTAAACTTTCCTTCCATTCCCTTTGGATGTTTAGTTTTTTCTAAATTATTTATTTATTTATTTTATTTATTTATTTTTAAATGGGAAAATAATTATAGATACAACTTATAATAATAATAATAATAATAATAATAATAATAATATTGATGTGTGATGAACAACTGTACATAACATTTTTCATACCTGATTTACTGACAAGTTTTCTTTGGGCTGCTGGTGAGAATTCTTGACTGGACAGGTTATACTTACACAATAAAGAATTTAGGGGAAAATGTAGCTTTTATAATAGTTTACTGATTTCAAATTCAAAACATACAGCAACAGAAAAGGTTCTTATTTTTGTATACAAATAGTTGTTTGTGTACAAAAAAAAAAAAAAAAAAAATTAATGTTGCTGCATTCTCACCGCAGATAGGTCTTTTGAATTTGAAATCCTGCAATTAAGGTATCTCTGGATGGCATAGCAGCAATGTAAAACAATGCATTTTTGAGTATTTAAAAAAATACAAAATATTTATACATTAGCATTTGCATTACAAATTACAAAAGTAATGAAAATACGTATTTCAATGATACGTATTTTCAATGCTGCCCATCAGTGCTTATGCACAGCATTGATATAAAACGCTCACGGCATTTAGCAGAAGTACAAGACTTTTAAACCATGTGCAGAGTGTTATAATTGTTTTTATGGTTAGTTAAGATCATTTAAGGCACATGTTTCAGATACAACACTATACATAAACTGCTGCATCCTGCTACCTTTGCTGTAGGGCACAGAATTTGATTGCAAAAAAACTGTTGGAGTGACTTTGAACTACAACACAAAAGTGAATAAGCAGCAACAACTTTTCAACTATGGTGTTGTCTTTGAAAAATGTGCGTATTCCTAATTGAAGGTTAACAAACAATCAAATGAGAGATGTGTGTTCATTTTGCTACAGCTAATAAGAGGTAAGAAATTGATTTGAGAAACTTAGCACTGAAATGTACTAACAGGTAGCACTGTGACCATCTTCTTCAACATGCGGATCTCCTGTAGAAAGAACAGAGGTACGACAAGTATAAGATTCATTGATAATTATTGGCCAGACAATCATTCTCCCACCAGTAGATGGTAGTGACGAGGAAGTCTGGAGCACAAAAAGAACATGACAATAAAAGGTCCTTGTGGGAAAGTTATCTTTAGACTGGAACCTTTTCGGTGCTTATTTTTCACTCACCTTTTAGAGGACTTATTTTCAGGTTCTTTAATTAAATATCATGAAAACTGATATTTCAATCAAGATACATATTTGTAATGGGTTGCAGGGGTAACCTAATGCAATAATTTTCCATTTATTCTCTGCTTCTGACCAGCAGCTGGCCAAATGCGGCCAGGGGAGATGTGGGATTTAAGGGAAATCAAAGCAAATGAAATGCGTGTCAGTTCTACCTGACACTTTCCTATTGTTGACTCAATGAGGCCCTACTCAATCACGACGTGTTCCCAGCTCAGCTAGTCACAAACAACTCCTAAACTGAAAGTGGCAAAACATGTTTCATGGTGTTCCAATTGAGAACCCCAGTGGAACACATACTCTGAAAGGTTTATTATGGCATTTTGTAAGCCCCTGAGCAAGCTTAGTTATGTGCTATGAGAACTATGCCAATTACTGTGCAGCATTTGGCATACCGTTGCTTTTCTTCCATCTCCTGTCTATTGCTGATAGAGCACACTTCATGTGCAGATCATGGAAATAAAAGCCTCTGAGAACTCATCTACTTCAATTGCATTATTTCTCTGATGTCTGTTTTCTAGCAAAAAGAATACTTTTCTGTGGTCAATACTGTCAGTGCAAAGTCTCTTGATTTAAGATGAAGTGTGAGTCTGAATCTGTGTGTTTTCTCGAATAGTAAAATAGTAAATTCCTTGAGGGTTTACTTTGGATGTGGCACCAACATCTATATCTAATATTGGTATGGAAATGACCCTGTGCATGAAAACAGTGTGGCTTCTGTATACAATTTCTGTGAATAGTGAAAAAACAATGCAAGAGTTCATGAAAAGAAAGGCCTGCTTGGCAGCCTACCTGGAAGTGAGTGCTGAAGTGATTGTCCACGTTAACGGTTTCCACCTCGCGACCGTCTCGCAGCAGCATGGTCCTCACGGCAGTGCCTGTCAGGTGAGTGTGCAGCTGGGAGGCAAAGATGTGGATCCCCTGTGGGGGCAGGGCCTACAGTGAGAGGAGGGGAGAGTGTGAGAACAGCCCAGTGTGGTACTGAGGCTGTTACCAGTGAAGAGGTACTGCACTGAGAGATCCTTTTCTATTTGTCTCTCCACTCTGGGAGGTGAAACGCAATGTTATTTAGTAATTTAGTACTAAATTGACCTTAAAATATCCAAAACCTAATCTGCTGTCCTGAATATTCCAGAGAGTAAGGAATAAAACATTGCAATACTAATGAAGTGAAAGGTCAAACCTGCAATTCATTGCCTGCAACAAACTGTTTGAAAGCTGCACTTACTGTAGCTGTGCATTTCTCAGTGCAGTATCCTGTCAGTTGGAAGTGGTCCTCGTGAGGTGGGATAGCCATTACTGGTGTGTACACCAGCCCCAACTCCATTATCCCACCATCGTACTTGCGAAGGGTGGGGGTGTAAAACAGACGGATTCCTGATGAGTCAAAGCTGCCTACAGAGGAAGATGAATGTCATCAAACACATTGCACTTCTAACCAACCTGCTAATGAACAGTCTAGGTGTTAATAACACATTCTGGGGTGATAATGAGGAATATTACAAGACTATTTTTAGACATGTTTCACTGAAAGAACACATTTTTCAAAATATTTATAATATACTGCATTCACATTTTTTTCCTTTTAAAAATGGTGAAATTAACCCCAGGGGAACTAGTATATGACTGGTATGTGGATAAGTTGAATAGTAGACTATCAATCAATATATCTGATATCCTTCAGATAAGGACCTGTAGCATTTACTTCTTTAAAAATAAAGAAACATACAGCATGCTGCAGATCCATATTCTTTAGTAAAGCATTAAATATAGCAAATGTAATTCAACCTTACAATACAATACAGCAAGTATTTGCATTGGACTGAATATGAAGTTGAAAAATAAGTCGGTTGCATATTTCAGGTATGACCGTAACTTATAAATAGGTTGAGAATCTGTGCGATTATCCCACCATCTCTGTTTAAAAAGCAAATGCTTTTAATCTCTTACCAATTATAGAAGCCAATCCTGGACTATTGAAGATATATCAAAACATAAGCACTGCATTGGAATAATAAAATAAGCAATGTACCTTACTTTTTGATGTTTTTCTAACTCTGGCATCCTGCGTTTTGCTTTTAATTTTTGGCATTTGCTTTTTGACTTGTGCAACCCTCAACTGTTTACAGTTACAGTAATAGTAACCTGTAGATTGACTGCTCAAAGCCTCATTAGCCTGGCTGCTTGTTTTAGTGGCAGACAGCAACAGAAAGACTACCTTTTAGCTGTAGTGGATTGTGGTAGTGGACTTCCAAACGGAGATATTTGGAGGAATCGGGCCCCCCAATAGCTAGCCCTGCTTCCTCAGGGTAGTAGAAGGCCTGAAATGGCAGAGCATAGGCAGGTCTTACAAAGCTTCCCTTTAATAGTAATAATAATAATAATAATAATAATAATCTTTATATAGCACCTTTCATAGTGGACCACCATCACAAAGTGCTTTACAAGATATGAGACTAGGGTGTGTGACCAATGCATCAGCTACAGAGTCATTTAAAACAACATCTCACCCAAAAGGGAGAGCACAAGCAGGTTAAGTGACTTGCTTGGGGTCACACTAGTCAGTGATTCAGCTGGGATTTGAACTGGGGACTTGTGGGTTACAAGCCAGTTTCTTTAACCACTAGACCACACAGCCTATTTCTGCTATCATGCCCTTTCTTTTCAAAATAGATTATGCTTACATTATTACATCACTGACTCAAAAGTTTATCTAAATCACTTTCTTTCAAGTTTAATCTTAGAATTCATGAACTGAAATTGGAAGAAAAGTTAGAAAGGATTTTGTCCGAGATATAAATCCTTATAGATATTATTTGTTTTTTACCCATTCTTGTGCCCAATTTAGAATGTCAAATTCCATTCCATCCAACAATGAAATGAAGGTCAGTGGGCATCATCCTATGCCACCGCCATGCCACGAACACCCACAAGTTTGACTGCAGATTTCAGTACGCTACCAGCCTAGGACACGTGGCACAGCAGGCATGCAAACCTATTGAATCCTTGGGTGATTATACAGAACGATACCACTAATAATAACAACTAATTAAGTGTCAGTGTCCTACTGTATTTTGGAAAGTAATACAAATTGTGTGTGAGTGTGGGTATACTTATAGAGGTCATTTAAAGGTCTGTGGAGTTGAAAAAGTTAAAGCCTGTTTTTAATGTAATCATTATTTTGGTATTAAACTTTTTCACTTAAAAACAGTTCTTAAATTGTGAGATACACATTTTCTGTTACAGGCTCCTTAACATTTGCTTTGACATTTATGTTTGCTTGATTGATTCTATCGTGATCCCTGTTCTGTGCTTAATCAAAGTGCCAAAGTTCAGAAGGTCAGTGCTGAAGCTATTTATCATTCCCTACCTGTCTTTTACCAACAGGTATCCCTCCCATACGTCACTGCACGCTACAACCCATGTGCACAGCAAAATAATCCAGTTTACTAATACAAATGTAGGGGCTAAGGATATGTATTAACATCTACATTTACATTTTTTAAGTGTTTGAAAACCCTTTGGAGGGTTTAAATTAACAACTCTAACTCACCTTGAAAAAGAAACTTAACAGACTTTTATATACTTGTGGTTATGAATGAGATTTCTTCACTTGTTTTAACAATTTGTAACTTTAAGCCCGGAACACACTGCCCAGTGACATCGCAGGAAGGGTTGCATAAATTACAGTGACAACAGGGCGAATCAATAGGCGAAAAGATAAGGCTATGGCAGTAATGAATCTCTACAATTTTGGCTAGAACTTAATGTGACATGATAGTGAAAAACACATATGACTGGAGTCATGCATGTATTTTCTCTATTAAACACACACACACACACACACACACATGCACAACCTGCAACAGCCATGCAATTAAATATTGTCTCATCCTCAGAATTTGACTCTAACTTTTTTGTTTTGTTTTAATTCAGTGCACATTATTGCGATAAACAGTGGAGAAGAAGTCTTGATCCTTATCTGATCTTTGGATGCTTCAGATTTACAAAACATTTCCATGATCATGTATTCATTATTTATAAAGCCATAGTTTTGTCCTGCAAATGCAGATACTATACTATATATATATATATATAAATACTATTTCAATATTTTTGTTTTAAACCATACTCACATTTACAAATATTGCAATCTTAATCTCATCATTTCAGCTTTGGCTGTACAATTTGTAACAAACATGATTTGCATTTATTTCACCCTTTATAAATAATCCATTCAATGCTCTGCCTCCACACTAAATGCCGCCTACTTGAGGCTTGTTGGCATCGCCCTTATCCATCACAACAGTTTACTTTATGGGCAGAAGATAAACAGTAATCTTATTTCGATTTCAGCTTCATCCTTAGAAATATTACAGGCAATTCCCATTTCAAATACTCTTTCAATTTGATTTAAATGTTCAAATCAAATCCATCTTCCACACACTATATACATATAAAGATTGTATTTATTTATTTACTTACTTATATACTCACTTACTTAAGAATATAAGAACTAAACAGAGGAGGACATTAGGACCATTTATGCCTGTCCAGTTCCAAGTAGCTGATTGATCTAGTTTGTCAAGTTGGGATCACAACATGTCTACTTAACCCATCTCATACCCTCATCGCTTTGTGTATGAAGAAGTGTCTCCTACTGTCTGTGCTGCACCTCTGGTTAGAATTAACTTTGTCAATTCCTTTTAAGATTTTAAAAACTTCTATAACCCCCCTTATTCTCTTTTCTAGGCTAATCAGATCTTTTTCAGGGTATCTTCATTGCTCATTCCTTTAGTCCTGGGATTAGTCTGGTTGTTCATTGTTGGACTCTCCTGGGCCACAATGTCCTTTTGGTACTGTGGTGACCAGAACTGTACACCATACTCAGAGTGAGGCCTCATCTGTGCATTCTTTTTTATTGTGTTATGATAGACTTTTGCAGTGTCAACAGTCATACTAGATCTCTTTGGCAAAACTAGCCTACCTGAAGAGTATACAGAGCGTAAAATGGGTGTTTTATCTTATCCAATCCAGGTGGTTACAGAAAGCATCATGGTACAGCCCGTGTCATTAAAAATTATGGGTCTCACTGCTTCTATCAAACAAGGACAAAACCTGTAAATGATGTCTCGTCATGCAGAAACCCTTTTCATCACTGCCATCTGTGTATTCTTCCTGCTTGCGATGTTACAGTGACACAAGCCTTAATATTTAGGTGGGTGCAAGTGGCAGGTGCTGTGTAACACATATCCCTGGATGGAAGCTCCTTGTTTTGGGATTGTGTGTGACACCCAATCAGAGGGCTGAACAGAACTCTAATACCACTGCACAAGGTGTCAGTTAAGATTAAATACATATCACATGGCATGAGCCCATCAAGATTCAAGCCAATATTTAATCTATAATTTATGGCTAGTTTCAAAGACCCCAATTAGCACTAATCTTAGACTACTCAATGTCAACTAGGTAAGCTAATCCAAGAATAGAAAATAAAATACAAAATCTCACAAAATAAATTTTGTCATAAAGTTTCAACAAAGTATATTGTCTGCCCGAGTGTGTGAGCAAGCAGGTATCTTTTGTGTGTGATCTAAGTGTGGACAGTCAGTAGGAATTAGCATCTCCTACCTTGGCCCCCAAGGCCCAGGCTGCCAGCACATGTCTGCAGTAGTTGAGGCGCTGGGGTTTCATCTTGGAGTCACAGGGTCCACTGTAGTGGGGGATGGAGTCGAACTGTGGGGCACACTGGAACACTTCCATGTGGTGAACCAGGGCCTCATTGCCAGACGTGATCACCGACTCATACTGAGGATGGAAGACATGAGTGACTTTATACCATTGCAACTCTATACTGCCTCTGTTTCAGTGTTCATTATTTCCCATTCAAAGGCTATTCACAAAAGCCAATGAATGTATTAATACAATTTTATTAAAACCACTAGCATGGGCTGTTGTGGAGTGATGCAAAAGATTACCATGACAATGTGGTTCTTGGGCATGTTTTTGGGCAGCTCTGTGATGTAGCACCAGTAGGTGGTCTCCTGGCCAGGGATGGACACGTTGGGAGCAAGCACTTCTAAGGTCTGGACATCCGGGGGCAGCTCAGGACTGGAGATATTCGGCTTGAGGAGCTGCACCCTCTGGAGACCCTTGCTGACCAGGGACAGGTTTACAGCTGGAAGGGAGGTCACTGGCCTGTCCAGGACACCATAGATGAGATGAACAGTCCCATCCTGCAGCAGAGAGAATCAGAAGGCAGCGGTCAGCCAGACAGCAGTGAGTAATCACATACAGAATTAGATAGCGCAGAACAAAAGCAATTTCATTTTAACCGTGATTAACCTTCAGTAAGGTACGTGTATAGGTGCTCACAAAAGTATTTACTCAAGTTTTATATTTATACTTTTACCTGTTCAACTAATAAAATAATAGCATGTGACAGAAATGGGATATGAAATGATCTTGTTAGCTACACTTACTTTAAGCTGCAATTAATTTCAAGTGTACGGTGCATTTAGGGTAAGTGACAGAGATGGCCTGCCTGTCAGTACCTCGATGAGATAGTCGTTAGGGTCACAGGTGCTGAAAGACCTCTTGAAGGTGAGGTAGAACCCCTCCGGAGCCCTGTGGGCCTCTAGCAGCTGGTAATCCTGCTTGCTGTCCAATCGAATGTGTCCCTGAGCATCGCTCCAGGCGTCCTGAGGAGACACACATGCATTAACCTTTTACAATACCCCTGACATTGTCTATTTCTGATGTCTCGAACCAGCATGTCCCTCTGCATCAGGAATTTTAGACAATCTATATTGTTATTAGTACACACCGCGTTGAGTTAGGCGTGAGAGGCATTTCAGATTGATCGAATACAGCTAGAGGTTAAGGTCGTAAGCAATTGTTTTCTGTGGACATTATGTCATCAAAATACCAGGTACAGTTTTATTCCTGGCAGCTTCTGAAGCAAAGATCTAGATTCTTCATATGAGTAACTCAGTGGAAATGACATCTTCAAGTTGCTTCAATGTTTGTCTGTAGAATTGCTTGAGTGACTGAGCTAACCAATGACTTGATATAAAAACTGAACACTGACAAAATGAGAAAAAAAAACAATCAGCTACTTATCTCGACAATTAAAACATTACATACACCTGTGCCTTCTGCCAGTTCTGTTGTCAGTTCAATCTTGTCTTCTTTCTATTCCTTAAGGATATTATCTTCAAGTATTGCTCGTCCTTGTTAGACAACTTTTTGTGTCTTCCAGTCCTGGGTTTGTCAATTACAGATGATGTTTCTCTGTACTTGTTGATTATGCTTCGGATACCACACCTTGAAAATCGAGTGATGCGAGCTATTTCACTCAATGTTTCTCCTTCTTTATGCAAGTAAAGGTTGTTATAATAGTAGAAAACACTAGTGTAGGCTTTGAGTAAATTGTTGATGCTCATAATGCATGAGTAGAAAAATGCAACATGTCTAAGACTTTTACACAGCAGTGTATATATATATATATATATAAATAATCATCATCATCATCATCATCATCATCATCTTCAGCCTTTTTCAATCCACTGCTGATGTAGAGCAAGCTGCTTTCAGTAAATTAAATGTCATCTCACTATTACTACATTTAGAAATTCTTAAACATATTAAAATCACTGACAAACATTTCAAACAGAGGTGTTTCTTAATGTTTTCACTGAAGAATTTGAGAACGACTTCTAGTCGAAACATATATTAAAGACATTGGGAAAGACTTCTAGTCGAAACATATATTAAAGACATTGAGAAAGACTTCTTGACGAAATGTTTGTTATTGAATCTATTACTTTTTTTCAGCATTTCTAAATACATTTTTAAAAAGCTCTTTGGAGGATGTTTAATGGTACAACTGCTATACTAAATACTGTCCCCGAACTGAATTTGTTTTCATGGTAGCAGATGTGGTAATTCACAAGGGTGTTGCTTTGCCTTACAATGGGCACTCTTACAACCACTTAATATGCCTGTTTCAGTGTCATGTTGTCGTCAAATCCTCGTTTTCCTATTTGCATGCTAATGGAAGGTTCAAGAAGACAAATCAGATGCTACTGGTAGAATTCACAGTAGTAGCAGTTTTTCACAACAATAATATTCAGATTATTAAGATAATCAGGTCCAATATTCAGATTGTTTAATGCACATCTTTCAGTGATGTACAGATCTGTTGCAATTCATAAAGCAGAGATCTACCGACGCGGGGCAACTCTTAAAAAAGCGAAAATGTGATGTTATGCTATAGTTACATGTGGTAAACCTGACCTTTTGACCTTACCCCAAAGTAGGATTTGTGCCCATCGCTCCACAGGATTGCAAGGTCAGCATTTTCTAGCTCCCCTCGATCTGACATGCCGAACACAATTCCGAAGTGGAGTTCCTTCACTAGAAGCTGGAAGCAGACCTCCTGCTGGGGGTAACTGACGTTCCAGGAGAGCTCCAAGGTCCCGAGTGGGTCCAGGGGCACTCGAAAAGGGAAGTAATCTCTGCGAGGGCTGGCTCCCTGGAATGAAGCCAGCAGGATCACGACCACCACAGCCAGCATGGTGAAGTAGATGGACAGCAGCTCTCTCAGTCTATAATTTTGGAGGCAGGACCTTTCTCCTCCAGTTTGCATTCTCAGAAAGTGATGAGTTTTCTTGTGTCTCTCTCTTTCTCACTTGCACTATCTCTCGTCCACTCTTTGCCATTTATGTGCTCCCTGATGCAGCTGCCTCCCAGATTTCGGATAATTACATTTGGTTTGTTGGGTGAATTCAATTGTTTGTTTAGCCCTCTGGTCAATCGTTTCTAACGTCAGCCTTTCTTTTAATTGGACTCTAATTGATCCTGGACATTATCAATACAAATTGGATTCGACCAACTGAGTTTTATGGCCTCTTTAATCTTTTTTGGGCACCAAGAGCTTGCAAACAAATAGCTGCAAAAACTTTGTTCTGGTAAAAGCTTACTAACTTAAACTATATAGATTCTTTGTAGGAAAAACAATTCTCAACATATAGTTTGTTTTTAGGCAATGACTCTTGCTTTTAAAAATATATATATATATATATATATATATATATATATATATATATATATATATAATATATATATATATATATATATATATATATATATAGTTCAAAATGTTTGTCATTTATTTTCTTTTAAATAATTCCCAGAAGCTAGACATATCCCAGAAGCATTGCATTTGAGTTCCAATCATGACTTTGTTATGACTGACTTGTTTTCAGAGGTGACTTAATCCAATTCAATATTGGAGTTACAGAACCCTGAACTACTGAATGATTGCTAACACTGGAAAACAAGTCAAGGAAATATAACAAAAAACTATTTAAATGACATTTGAAGCAACTTTCTCTTCAAGACGGCAGTGGGTTCAAAGCATGGTAGTCAATAGCGTAAATAGCTGGAAATAAAGCACAGAAGAGGTCTGATCACACTACAGGTTAAATGACACAGGGAATGCACAACCACCTGCAATAGATATTTCTTTAAACTAGGACACTGCCATGTACATTGAAATAAACACGTTTCTCTGAGCACACTGTATGACCTATACAGGGATTGGAAGTGCACCACAGTCAACATTACAGATGTATTGTGGTTGCTGACAACATTTTAGGTAACCCTGAATTTATTATACTAAATGATTTAGTATTCACAGGTCTTTTTTAAGCCTTTCAAAAAATGGTCTATACGCTGGGCATTTGTGAAATCCCGATTTTTTTTTTTTTTTTAAATATGAAACACAATTTATGGAGGGTTTTGGTAGAAATATTTTCACAGATTAATAGTATTAGTTTATTTGATTTAGCCAAATAAGACGCAACAACACCAACTTGTATGCATCCCCTCAGAACATAAAAGGGATTCTAAATGATGTAATGCAAGGAAGAAAGAACTGTTTACATCAGCAAAAAGATGTCTAAGGCTATGATTAGATTTTTATTTGGTCCTGTTCTTGTAGTGGCCATGAGGTGTTTGCACTTTCATATATCTTGTCTTTGTCCACATTTATTTATTTAGTAATTTTGTTCTGGGAATACAAATGTTTCAGAGGTGAGTGGTGTCAATTCCTGGGTTCCATCTGGAAATCGCATGAACTGTAAAATACAAATGAGGACATAAAGAGGTATGAAAAACAAAGCTGAACAAATCTCAGCCTCTTCTGAAAATGTGCTTCACTGAGGTTTTATTGGCATGCAAATGTAGTGACATGTTGAATGGTTTAGTCATTATTATTATTAGTTATTAATATTGAGTTTCTGATATAGGAGGGTATTCAAAACGTTTATTTATTTATTTATTAATTTTATAATTTAAGTTGTATTGTCTTTTGGTTCAGACACAAACATAAATAATTATTGCTTCGCAGTCATGTGGTTGTCATAGTTAAAATAGTAATTCATATCAGTGTGTTTTTCCTGTCTTTTTAACAAGTGTTAGACTTGTGGATAAACGGTTTGCTGCAATATTTGTAATGTGTATTGCTTATTTATGTATGCTATAGCTTGGTTTCAAATTTGTATACAAGAGGCTTTTTCTTATAGTTATTGTATTGTTTTTCAAAATTAGTACTAATCATTAAATTCCATATATTACAGAGTTACAGAACGCCCTGCAAAGTTTACAAGAAAAATATGATGTGTTGTCCGTATCTCATCGTTATATTTTCTAACATATTGCAGACTCTTTTGAAAGTTTTAATCACACATCATGTGTAATACGTCAACTGGGCGATACATTGCTAAACATTTACTCAGGAGCTTCTTCTTCTAAGAGAGATTCAGAGGTACACAAGCAACACAAAACTGACAACTGATTTCCTAAAAATAGAGCTGTGCCTATTCTAGCAACGGTTGCCAATTGAAAATTTGTCAATTTGAGTGCTTAAAACATTGCTTGTGTATCTCCGGCTTAAGGACTGCAGTGTATAGTCACTTTATCTACTACAACTGCATACACTGTGAATAAAAGTTGATTGAGTTTATTTTCCCTTTGATGTGTGATTTAAAAATATCTGAAAAATTGGGAATATGTTGAAAAACGAATGGACAAAACAGGATACAGAAAAGGCAAAGTAATGTCTTTCTTGCAAACACTTTTCTGTAACACTAAAATACAGATTTTGAAATATTTCTTGATAGGAATAGGAAACCTAATAAAACAGCAAGATAGTATCAAAAGTATACATGCTTATTTTAACAATATCAAAGAAATAGATGCATGATATTGTAACGACTCTGGACCTGCTGTAACCATGTCAGGGAAGGTTCTGTAGCCCAAGGTCACAGTTCAATTGCAGCAGGTGTTCAGGGACATCAGTGATGGAAGAATCACCATCAATCAGGGGCTCAGCTTGACCGTGAGTGGTACCCAGTTGCAACATTGCTGGCACAAACCAAGGGACAAGATGTTGCAACCATCAGGGGATCGAGAGTGGGAAGCCGTGTCTGCTTGGGATTGGTGGATACGTAGTGGGGTGCTGCTGCTGAGACAGAGAGAGAAACGGTAGTGAGAGAAAGAGTGCCGAAGAGAAGCAGGACTACAGGAACAAGGAACCAGTGACTAGTTCCTTTACAGTTACAACTAGTTACTTCTCAGATGCGGTATACATTTTACAGAGATATGTTTTCAGTTTGGTCAGGCACAGCTCAAAATATCTTTGAAGATCCAGCTATCTAACCCACTCCTCTGATGCCATTTTCCAGCAAGATATTAGAAGCATGTTGAAGTGACGTGAGGTTTAACTTGCGGTGTTGAAATGCTTTCAGATTTCCATGTTATGCATCAGCTGTAGACCTTTTTTTAATATAAAATGTCATCCTTCGCCACATTTCGTTACCCGTCGGAAAAAGGAACCATTACAGTTACAAGTTACTGAAAAATGAAATCAAATTAAAGTAATTGCAACTTTCTCTCTAGTTAATATAGCACTTTCTCAATATTCTCATTTCTCATTTTTCGGTCTCTGTAGCACTGTCCTCTCCCATGAGTGGACTAGTATAACAAACATCTCTTTAAATATGAGAATTCTGTGCATTTAGGAAGGCGGCTGTTAACATTCTACAGCAGACAGAAACAAAGAAATGCAAAATAAATAAATAAATACATAAATAAAACAGCTGTCTCTGTGGTCTTCAGATTATATTCACTTGGCTCTGTTTTTTTTTTTTTTTATTTTGTGTTTATTATTTCAAGAAAGCAGATTCCTACTCTCATTTACATATTGTTCTGCTCCAGTAGTGATTGGGGTCTAGTTAATGCTATTCATAGGAATGATCTTTCTGACTTTCGTGCTTCTTCGGATTGTGGTTTGATATGAGCACCGCTGCAGGTCATTTGGTTTCTCTTGCATATGATTCTTGTTACCGTACAAGCCAGTAAGTCTTGATCTTTGAAAATCTCCTTTGGCTGTTTTTATTAAAAAAGAAAATGTATACAAACCAACAGGGCAACTCTGCATAGAATACCATAAAGCATTTGCAGTTACCATATAATGTACCGATTATGTTCAAACAATGATATTGTAGCATGTTACTTGTGAAAGAACAGACTGGGAGGTGTTAGGGCTGCCACATACTAGACGCGATGCATCATTTTCGCAAGGGACGTGACCATGCAGAGCGACGCAGAGGTATGAAAACTGCTAGATCTATGCAACTATTAAAAATTGCTATTGACAAAGATATGATCAAGACCAGTACATATTCGACAACATGATGTGAAAATGAAGAGTGTCTTCTCAGGCGGTATTTCAACATATATGGCAATAAATCATTCACACCAGGCTTATCCAGTTCCTTCGAAATGGATTCTCATATATTGTCTTTCAAATCTGTATCTTTATATTTGCAATGCCAATTTGTGATAATGTGCTGGGTATTTTTCCATGGCAAGTATTATTGTTTCCTCCGTCATTTTGGATACTGCTTCACCCTGCTGGACCATGTGCATTAAAGCTGTTCTCTGATTGGTTCATTCCCTAGTTGTCACACAACAAATCACGTCGCCTGTCGTGTGAAAGATACTTATAGAAGATAGAAGATAGATATTAAAAGTACAGGTTCTATTCATTTTGTGGCATCATGTCAGGTGGGTAGCAGCCTTTAGTCTTGTTTTAGGTACCTGCAGTACTGTAGGCTGCTTATAACAAGAAGGAGCCACCCAGGACAAGCTTGACAAAAGCACTCATGTCATGTGACAGAGGCAGACAGTGCAGGAAACCAAAACAAACCAAAAGAAAGAAAATTAATGGAGAGGACAAAGCTTGCTGTATCACATAGAATTCAGTCATGTACCAAGTTTGAAGGTAATACAATATATCAAAGCATTTGGTCCCTTCATCCAGAAACAATTTGGCAGCCATAATAGGTTAGAGGTCAGTGTCACTCGTAAAGCATCCCTGCTGATTTAGGCTGCATCTCAGACAGTTTGTGTACATTTGAAGGTTGCTTTGAAGGCTTCCAGTATTTTCAAATACACAATGCAGTTCTCTTGGGTGGAATAACTTCCCTGTGGCGGTATTGGTGTGGACTGTTAAAGGCATCTGAGGTAAACTAGAAGAAAACAAGTCAAACAGCTCAAAGGTTGTCATCAGCAGTAGAATTTGTCAGATCAGTCAATAATCTAAGTGCGCAAAGGATAGTCTAAATGTGTACAGTGCAATTTGAAATATAGGATGCAGTATGACATTGAAACATCCTGGTAGTTGTGTATAATGTTTGAAGCTTAAATGTTAAGGGTTACAGTCTCTGCCCTGAAAAGGCAACACAACCCCTGAACTGCAATGTCAGAAAATACACACACTTGATTCTTAAAACGAGGCATCAAACCTAATGAAATGATCCCTGCAGCTGGCAGCAGCTTGCTAGGATTTATACCTCTCTTAACGTGACAATCTGCTTGCATTTTATTGCAGCGCCTCAGGGGCTGGGTCAAGCACAGCCCTGGCGGCTGCAAAGCAAATGCGTCAGCAGTACAAAGAAAATTGAATAACAAAGGGAGGAGGAAGGGGGAGAGAGAGACAGGAGTGCGCACACACACACACACGCACTGCAGAACAGATTCACTTTGTGCAGATAGCAGGCAGCCCTGTGTGCCTCCAGGCACCCTCTGACATTCTCTGTCCCAGAACATCTAGTTATTGTGTGCCTCTGCCTAATGCCTTCCCATCCAATTTACCTCAGTCCTGATCAGGTTAGGTAGGGGCTTCAGGCTCCAAGGAACACTTACACACATGCTTTTCCACACTGGCCTGGGACCGAAGTGAGAAGTCTCCTAAACAAGCTTTTGTTAGCCCCACCGTCTACAGCACATGTCCATTGCTTGCAGCACACAAAATACTGTACAAAATGGAATTGTGAGTAATTTTTCAAGAAGAAAGAATAATATAGCTTGATACAGCAGCCTCTAATGTTCTGTGTAACAATATGAAGTTGTTTTAGCTAGTGGAATGGAATAAAGACTGCCAAATATTTACCAAAAAGTATATAAAATAAATGTATGTTGCCAACAAACTTGTTCATCAACTATAGGTTTCTAAAACAGCAGAAATTCTAGTAGTCCTATATATCAAAGTGACATGTTTTACCAATATAAACTCATTCTCAAGAATTGTCAAAAAATAGGCAGTTTTGGGTACTACGTTGCAAACATCATATTTATTATTATTTTATATGTTAGCCTAGCGGAATTCGAAGGGTGGGGGTGGTGTTCAGGGACCCTTAATTGCTGCCTATCATTACCAGTCTCCTAATTAAACCCTAATTACACTCACCTTTCCTGTCTAGTGTTTTTCATTTTTTCATTTCCCTCCTCCTCTCTTCCTCCTTTCGTCACTGGTTTTCATCACATTTATCCACTCTCTTTTCCAGACCAGGTCTTACACCTCAATTCTATACCCCTCATTCATTTTAGGATAGGAGCAGTAATCTCAGCAGCCAGCACTAACATCAACCTCCACCTAATGAAGAGTATGGGGTGCTGGTCTTCATCAGCAGTAGATACATACGCTCGCCCATCTCCCACGACATTGCCACAGCCCATCAGAAAGCAGTTAGCATGCCTAGAATAGGGGCTGCCTGACCGCTGGGGCTACCAGAGGCTTTCCCCTATTTAAAGGGGTTGTTTTCCTCTCCATTGAGCGGCAGGTAAACACATAAACCATTACACACTAACCCTTCTAACCCCTCACTGTTGTCTCATATGTCATTTCATCCTTGAATCTATGTTATGCATTGGCACATGCTCTGCTGTCTGTCTCACGGCGAGGTTCTTCAGGGAGCCGAGGTTCTCATCACGTGAGTCAGAGGGGACCCCCAGGCCACACTATCTTTTCGCAGCTCATGCGCTTATCTTAGCTCACCACAGTGAGGCTCTATCCTATATTTAACATTTCGGGATATAGCCTGCTTTAATCTCTCAGTGCCTGAGTCTCAACTAACCCATCTATTCTCATTCTTTACAGGTTTCCTGCGGGAAGCCTCTCCGCTCCCGGCTTCGGAGACCGCAGCCTCACCTCATTCGAGGGCTTAACCACATCAGTCAGAGAACCCTATACTATTACTTCCTTTCAGGTCTCAATGAGACCTATTCTCGCCCGCGAGGTGACTCTGCCGTGTCAGTTTTTTATGTTTTTCAGATCCCTGGGGCCACAGCCTTCAAGACCAAGCCTTCTCCTCAGCAGAGGACAGCTCTCTTTTCTATCCAGACCGTAGTCTGTTCAGAAGTCTGGGCCCACTTCTCTCAGCCGGGCCCCCTTCTCCTGTTACTGTTGCACTAACACCTCACCTTAACACCTTCTGCCTTCCCTATACTACCCTATAGTCCCGGCAGGCGCCCCATGAAATATTATACTTGATGTGTTACATACATTTATATTAATATTTGTTAAAATGAAATTCTGTAAATTGTGGTAATCCAATACCCGCCTTATTAACCCTCATTAGTAGAAAAAAATTAAAATGACAATTTAAATAAGATACAACTTCCAAGCCCAGCAAATAAATGAGTTTAGTTGTTTAATTCTGGTTTGGTAATTTGGGTAGATTTTCCTTACCGAAAAGATTCTGCTGTACCATAATGAGTTAATAGTTTGGTTTTTTTAGATTGTATTTGCTGCTGTATATACCTATGGTTGTGATGACTCTAAAGCAAGGTCATTACTGTACAAGTGAAAAACAAAACTGTTGAACTGCAATTTCTGTGTCAATACTATTTGTGCAGGTGCATTTTAAATCCTTACACTCATTTCACTATCCTCCTCCGCATTGTGTGGGTAATGAAAGCTTAAAATACCCATTTCAAAATACACTGAATGGTGTTTACAACATATACAGTGCTGCCTCTATATGACAGTGTGGCAGCGTAGCAGAGTGAAAGCCCTGCTGGGGCACGTGTGTGTGTGTGTTGGTGCAGGGAATAATGGGTTGGCAGGGAGGGGGTTACATTTCTCCCTGTCCAAACAAGTGGGAACGTGGCTGGAGTCGTGAATTGAATACTTGAGTAATTAAGCCACAGGTGTATACATAAGGTGTTATTTAAAAACCTGTCTAAACTGGCTGTCTTTTAGCTACTTTAAAATAAGCACCATAAAATATAAAATAAACAAAACAAAATGTATTATTAGTAGTCTAAATCAAATAACAATGGCAATCATTTTGTATTGGTTTCTTTTATATTTTAAGGTGCTCTATTTTGAACTTCACAATAATAATGAAGGAGAAACACGGAAGCCAATCATTGCAGAGTTATTTAATTTAACACAAACTGAAATGTTTCAGGTTTTTTTACATTAATTAATTATGTAGTGCATAGACAACTGAAATACGACAAAGTATATTAGTGTATGTACTGTACTTTCTTCCTTTAGACAACTAAAATATACATAGACTCAAACAAAAATTTTCTTCAATATTCTTAAATTAAAGCATGAAAGTATAGGGAAGCATGGTTAGGGTACAGACGAGTGCAAGCGTGGTAAACTGCAGAATTATCGTGCACATTTCCCATGGTAAACTTCCATGTATAGGAACAAGTTTATTTATGCTTTCTGTTTTTGGGAACCCTTTCTTTTAGATATTTTAGATGGTTTGATTTCACTGTGGCCAGGGTCTGCGCTACGTCACACTCAGTTTAATTTGTTTTTTGTTTTTCGTTTCTTTTCTTAATGCTTTTTTTTTCCCTGTGAAGTGTTATAATATTTTTTTTCCACTTTACTAACTAACAGGTCAATGTCGTCTTTGTGGAAATTTGCTTTCCTTTTCTTTTTGGCCGGTGCCATAGTTGTATCAAGGTCAGAGTCTGCAGAAGCCATAGCTCCATCCTATTATATTTGCTACTACTTCTTTCTGTTCACTATACCACTCATTTATCTTTGCAGAAGGAATTTCTAAATCTTGACTTTCGGCGTTACGTATTTATGTATAGATGCAAATACCAATCTCTCCTGTATAATGAACAGTAATTTATGCTGTTCGTAAACTTGAGGTTTGTAAAAAAGAGCTGTTTAGTATATCGCTTGCAAAAATTCCTTAAAGGGTTACGAATTTGCAGGCTTTATAAACACGTAAGTAATATTAGTACATAGAGCCCAGAATGTTAATGTTGGTGAAGGTCTGTGTTCCATGCTGTGCCACCTGTCTTGTATTATTGTGAGTTTTTGTAAACCTGTTTATTTTGGCCACTGTGCCATTTCATTTCGTTAGTGTGTTTTGTGCTGTTTAGTGTTTTGTTTATTTATTATTTAACGTGCACGTAAGAGCTTGAAACTGCAAGAGCTGCAGTGAAAACAACATTGCCAGAGACATGGTCCTGTCACAGACAACATTTAACTGTGGCTCAAAACTAACATTTAGAATTAAAAGCTGCCTTGCCACTGTGATTTCTGTTGGTAAATTTTTTTTTTCCCCAGTAACACTCATAATTGGATCAATAAGCTTCAGCTAAATTCGATTACTAAGACTGATATATTAAACAGTGCATCTCATCATTCTCAATTACCTTGATTATATTACAATTCAGAATTACATTGTCAGAATATCTGGAGAACCATGTATTCAATTGTCACGATACTTAGTATTCACATTATTTAGCAGAAGTTGTTGACAATATCAGATTTTGAGGATATGTGTGGGTCTCTGTCAGTCCCTGTAGCTAATAAACAGGAATGACTTTTGCTCACCTGGTTCATTTCTTTGACTGGGTTATTTAATTTAGATTTGCTCAGATGCTATTGTTTTGTTCAGTATTTAATCTTCAAGACTAGTGGGAATTCTCTGGGATTTTTTCAAATAGATCTTTAATAAAATCAATGCAATAATTATACATTAAGTGAACACAGCACAGATTGTGTATCCTTAACACACAGTAAGAGAATTCAGTCTTTTAGTCTGTTAAGCTGGTCTTCTTCATTATTTATATTGTTTACAGCCATGGGTCTCTCTGCTCACTTTAATGTGTGACAATATGTATTATGTGAGCCTGGGCCTGCACTGTCCATTAAAATTCCATTTCACTCAAAACCATCTTTAACCCTCCTCTCCTTCATTGCTTGTCAATATTTAAAGCCACAATGCACTCTTGGAGTATTTAGTGCATTTAACTGTTTTAGTGGATATGGAGCTGTTGGCTGTAAAACTCTCTGGCTAACCAAAATACAAGTACAGTGGATGGGTAACCCTTTGTTGTCTGTGGTTTGACTATTTTCATCATTAAACGTTAATTTATTGAGAAATGAGAGACTGTGACAGAGACAGAATGAGTCTTGGTGATGAATCTCCCTCCTGACCTGTGAAGGAGCTGTGTAAAGGGAACAGAGTGCAGCTGTAGATTGGAGAAGCGGTTGCAATCGTTAACCAAGGGGGCGTGCTTAACGGTATATAAGGGGACATAGCGAGGTGATCTGTTCCTTTGATATGGTTAACATTGAACCAGAAGGAGAACCGTGTTGTATCGTGAGTGTTTTGTTTGTTTGTCGTGTCTAAAGAATATACTTGTTTGTTATTATTACACAGCTCACATGATCTGGAGCTGTCTCTACAGGCTAGCATAAAACCAGGACAACACTGCACTTGTTTCATGATAAAAATTGTATTTGCACCATGAGCACTACAGCACTCACTGCAGTGATCGTGTTTGTGTTAAATGTTGGTGTTTAAATACCGGGACTATTATTTCAGGACTGAACCCATGCATTAAACAAAGCACAACGCTGTGTATTGTCTGATATCATTAGTGTTTACTGTTTGTCATCAGACTTTGGATTACAAAATAAACCATCATTTCACCAATACTGTTTGTCCTTGTTTTGAGCACTGCATCACCTATACACCTGCACACTGGAAACCACTTTGCAACAGAGACATAGAGGGTTTGTGATTGAAACACCACTAAGGCATCCAGGTTTCATTTCAGGCAGTTGCAGTTCTTGGTGGCCACTACTAGGATACCAGCAATGGCAGTCCAAGTGCAGAAGGATATACACAAACACTGTGTACATGACAATACAAAAATGCAAAACAAAATACAGTGAGAAAAAAACAGCTATAAAACAAAAGGTGGCCAAGCTCGGGCTGTGCGCTGTTCCCACTAAAACGAAACAAAGCTAAATTAACTAAACTTTGGTGGGATTCAAATTCCCCTAATTTAATCCCTGCATACACTAGGATCCCAGTTAACACACAGGGGTCTTGTCGTGCATTTGGCCCCTTTTTAAAGGCAGATGACCAGGGTTAATTGATAATCAATTATTCAATTGACACCTGGTCACCTGCTGCAATTGACACCTGGTCACCTGCTGCACATTACATTTCAGTTAGATAGGAAGTGGTTCATTTTGAATTCTTTTTATATATTCAGTGAAAAGTAAAAAAAAAAAAAAAAAAAAAAAACACATTGCTGCCTTCATAATCCAGAATGTCCTGAATGACTTGTTTACCTGCAGAAACACTTACACAATGTGTATGGTTACAGTATTCACAGAATTCCACACATTCTGAATGCTGTTTCATGTAAACCAAATGTGAAAATGTTTCCATTAAAATGTATTCAATCTAGGGAACAGTATTAATCAATATACATCTAGTCCAAGGGTTCTTCCTTTAGCTGAACTGATGCAAAGTTCATTTTGAATGAATAAGCTAGGTATGTTTACATCATACATTCCCCTCTGCCAAGGTTATAAATAACACTTTACAGATGCCAGTCCTATGAACATATAAGCACCCTCACTATTGCCCTGTGAGGCATAAATAACCATAGACTATGCAAGAGGAGACTTATCATAATATAAGTCACATCCAAGTCACAGAAGCGAATTCTTCCAAATCACGCTGAGACATCAACCAATACAGACAACAGTAAACCTCAAACGGGCACCTTCTTTTTCAAATAAAACCTTTTAGAATGTGTATACAAAAATCCTCACCTGCTGTCGCTTCGTGCTGTACCACACAATGGGAAACATCCCTGAATGAAAACATTAAGAAATTACACTCATAGAATATAAAGGCATTCTCTGAAATGTCAGTCAAAATATTTCTTTTTGTTTTATCTGAAACTCTTTATGCTGAAGTTAAGGTAAAAATGTGCTGTTGACCTGAAATTCGAATGCTGCTCAATCCTATAACGATAATTCCTACACTTTACCATGCTTTACTGCATATGCTTAATATACTGTACAAAAGTAAACTCGTGGATTTTGGAGGCTGGATTAATGTCTTTGTTAGACTGGAGTTTAGCCCCAGTGAGGTGGCACCTTCAGTGGGAAATCACAGAGACCGCAAGGTAGGCTGGAGAGAGTCACCGGCCAAGAAAAGGAAGACACCATTGCTGGGATACAGGAGACGAATCATAAGGTTAGTCACATCGTATACATATAGGTATACTGCAGTCCTGACAACCCTTCATTTAGACAAATAAAATGGAGACCTGTTTATTACAAAAGAAAATCTGTTTACATACATAATAAAACACTAAGGGAACAAATTCCCTCAATGTTATAAGCTGCTCGGCAGGGTTCCGCTTGCTGCTATGGGAACCAGATTAAGAAGATGGATTTATGTTCAGAGGACACTTTACAAAACAATGTATCACTGTTTGCATCTTAAAATGTAGTAATAATAATAATAATAATATATAATAATAATAATAATAATAATAATAATAATAAAATATAAATCAAATTATTTAGATCATCATCTACCCCCTTAAAAGGAGAAAGGCTGTTTAATTAGCACTCTGAGCCAAGTAACCCACTTTGGTTACTGCTGTGTTTGAGTTTTGTTATAGCCATATGTTCGATGATCATCCAAGAGAAGGGTATTCAGTTTCTGCCAGTAATATTTAGGGACTAGAGAATAATAATGACAATGATAATAATAACGAGTGAACAATGGAAGTTTAATGGTAGGACTGTTAAATAATACTTTTTTGTGTATAAAATCATTCCAAGTGTAAGCTTTATTAAATAATTAATCCTGTTAGGAGTAGGTGGGGCTGGAGATTATTTAATAAAGTGTCTTAGGAGGGTATGAGGGGTTCATTCATGAGCTTGTCTTGTAAATGTCACTCTTTGTATGTACAACCTGTGAGTCATTTGTATGAAAATAAACATGTATGCCTGTGAACACTACCACATGGTTGCGTTTTCCTGCATTCTAAAATCCTCCGTGTTCGTGAGAGAGTAATGTGATTGTGGGTGAGGATAGGCTCGGACCATCATCCTGTCACACTCATCCTAGGCTACATTAGCCGATCTATAAAGAATGATGTAGTGTCAAGCAGTTTTCAAGGGATATGTAATTGTGTGCTCCTATGACTAAAACTACCATGAGGGAATGTAACCCAATTGACCTTGCTGATACATCAGATTACACTATGAATTAATGTTGTCAAGAGAAAACAATGATTGAGAAGTGTACCCACCACTGATTTTGCTATAGTATTATTGTTCTGGAAAGACATACTCAGAAATGCTTGGAAATTGATTTGTTAATTGACTGAGCTGCCTTTAATCCTCTTCTCGGCCTCAGTGCCAGCTCTATACTTCCTGTCAGGCTGTGAGTTGCTGCCTCCCTCTGTTCCCAGTAAGGCCCGCCCTGCCGTCAGTCACAGCACACCTCACTTTAAAGACTACAGGGAAGAAGCAGCTCACAGCCTGAGAAATATAGAGTGGGCACAATATGACAGAAAGAACTAGAATAAAGGAAACTTATGGAGCGCAAACACTGACACATAGTTATTGTGTTAGAGATGGTAAAACAGTTTGGTCAGGTGATGACAAAGTGATCCATTGCCAGTGTCTCAAAGGAGAAGGCCAATCATACTGGAAGTCATTGCATATTTACCTTGTACCCACTTGAATTGTATCGATATAACGTCACACTTTAGATCCGATAAAAAGAGTGTAAGGGAACGGACGAAGGCTGAAAGCTCAATTTATAATTTCTTACATGCTGGCTCCTGATTTCTTATGTTAACTGACTCATTATTTCATTGTAACATCAGTGTTTCACATAGGTACATTTACAACTCAAAATTGATATTACTTTTCTAGAATACGGGCATATCTTACCTGTACAATATTAGCTCTTCGATAATTTGTTTGATACGTTGCTGTCTTTCTCTTGCCATATCACAAGCTCTTATTACCAACTGTCATTTGAGTTCAGTGGTGTACATGTTTTCTGCCAGCTATTGAACAAGGCAATCTAATTAAAAACAGCTTGGGGTTTTAGACCACAAGAAATCACATTTTACTTATTTATTATTTGCTTATAATAGACTTAAATCTTTCTATATCTTATATATAATATGTACTAATTTCCCTAATGGAATTACTTCACATAATTTTATTAATTAGTGTTCATAATTTAGACAGTAGTCTTCAAATCAATATGTGTAATGTTACCAGACTACAGATATCCCTTTATTATATACATCAGCTATACAGTAACATCCACATTGCCCCAGTACAAAGCCTGAAAATCACCTTTAAATATGTGCAGATCCTTACATTGCTAACTGCTGTCTGAGTCTTTTTAAATCTATGCAATTTAAATAAGGTGCTTTGAGACCTTGGGAAAGACAAAAGTACCGCTCGGTTCTTTATTCTGCCTAAGCTCAAATATGCCTTGATACAACGACACACACCAGGCCTATCCTGTGCACCTCCCCTGCATTTTGAATTGTGTTTACTATTGAAGAAGACCCTTGCAATGCTGCTGTCTCCCTCACTTGCAACATCAGAAGATCTCATTATCATTCACTCCCAGTAATGGGATCTTATTGTCAGCTTCTAATCCAAGCAGAATACCATTCTCAGTGTTGGGGAAGTTACTTTTAAAAAGTAATGTTACAGTTACAAGTTACTTCTCAAGCACATTTTACAGAGATATTTTTGGTCAGGCTGCATCTCAGAATATTATTTAAAGATCTAGCTCTCAAACCCACTCGCCCCCTCCTCTGACGCCATCATCTAGCATGAGGATGTTCAAAGTGTGTTCATGAGTTATAACTCCCATACACTGACCATTCTGCAGTCTCATTTTTATGTATGTATCACATTATACAAAAAACATTGAGATTTCTAGCATCCAATAACTTTTTCATATTCGGTGGTCCTGAGTCAATATATTTCTTACCAGATCTCATTTAGTAGTCATTCCAATCCAATGACTATATAAATTCATTAGTGTTAAGTTAATGATATTTCAACTATTTATAAGAATATCAGCACTGAACAATAACATGTAGCGTAGTGCAACAAGAAGGCATAGAAACTGAAATACTATTGGAAACTATGGATATAACAATGTATGTAAATACATTTACATACAAACTATAGAAAGTTAAAGAAATCACCCAATTTAACTGTAAAGTGTTTCTAGCTTTATTATGTAATGTGGTGTACTGTAGGGGACTTTGCATCAGACAGGAAAATATGTACATTTCAACTGATACCACCAAACAACAAAATGAACCATTTCTATTTACAGTAAATGGTGACCAAATTAAACAAAAATAAAAAAGAAGAAAAACTTCTAGGAAGGAACTGGCTAGAGTCAGGCTTCCCTCACAACTCTGAGCCTCTGAGTATAATTGAATAAACAATATTGATTGTATCTGCTTTAGTCAGCTGTCAAGATGCGACCTTTATCTTATGAAAAACAATGTGAGCAAAAGTACTTTAAATTGGCTTGACATCTCTTGAGGACTTTGCTGTGTAAATAAAAAATAAATGGTGAATGATTACATTGTAACTTATGATTTCTATTCTGTAATTACATTGTAGATGCTGTGTAAAAGGACTAGAATATACACACTGTGTATTGCACAGTCTCCATGCATTGTGCACATGACTGAGCAGTCTCATTTAACACCCCTTGTATAATGCGCAGCACTTGTATAGCACACACCACTTGTATAATGCACAGCACTTGTATAACACGCTGCATTTGTATAACACGCACCCCTTGTGTAACACACACTCCATGTATAACGCAACCCCTTGTATAATACGTACCCCTTGTGTAATGCACAGCCCTTGTATAATGCGCAGCCCTTGTACAACGCACAGCCCTTGTGTAATACACAGCCCTTGTATATTGTATAACACACACCCCTTATATAACGCACAGCCCTTGTACAATGCAACCCCTTGTGTAACTCACAGCCCCTGTATAACACACACCCTTGTATAACGCGCACCCCTTATATAACACGCACCCCTTGTATAACATGTTCCTCTTGTAAAACATGCAGTCTATCATCTACTTTAAAAACCCACGTAACTCAAACCCTGTGCGTCTGAATTGAAACTATAATATTAATATAGATGCCTGGTCTGTTTTCTAGGCCATTCTAACAGCGACGTTCCAGTCAGTTGCAGACCTGATTCAGTTATTCCTGGTTAAGGCCAGTGCAGATCAAGTGGCTCATTGCAAATCAACCTACTTCTGACACAGCCATATCACCCTGTAATAAAATACATTACCATAATAACAGAGGCCTGTGCTCCCCCGGGCTAGGCTTGAGCTCTCTGCAGAATAGGGAAAGTAGTGTGTGTGTGTGTATGCATGCATGCATATGAGGAAGGGCATAGGTGGGTTGTGTGTGGACGTGCACATATGTGTAAGTAGGTGTGTTCTTATATCTGATTTCAATAAAAAATAAAGAACCTACTGTGTGAAATATTACACAGTTACAGAGCTGGTAATAATACATCTTCTAATGTCAAATCTTTGCTTGAAGAGGCATGAGGATTTTTTTTTCATTTCCACTAAATACTAATGACAAGTTCATGAGAATATAGTAGAGCTGGGCAAACCACAACCATGGTATTAATCATGGCTCCAAAAAGTTTGAGTTGAAACTCCCCCTGATACACATCATTAAATTTAGATTTTAGTGCAGATTTACCTGGAGATTATTGGCTCTGAGTGCCTATTTGCTGAATAAGACAGCTTTTACTGTTAATCATTGCTTCCATAAATAATGGGAATATTTTTACCTGCTGACTGATGGAAAAGAGGAAAATTAGATGTCAGTTTCACTGTGTGGCAGTCTGGGCTGTGTAGTTTCTGTTACTTTCGACTGAAGGATTTTAAGAAATCCTAAAAAATGACTGCCATTGTGCTATAAAGACATAATGAGACTGAAACTGTAGCATAATGGGTTAAAGTAAATGTAACTAATAATATAATTCCAAAAATCTTCCCCATTACACAATTCCATTATCTACACGGCTCAAATGTTCAGTTTTTAACAAAACGTTTAGCAAACATGTATTTTCATTTTGAAACATACATCAGGTACTAGAGTACAGTAGGCTAAAGGAAGTTCTCAATTTGCTTGCCTTGTCTTCCAGGAAGTCGACTACTCATTTCACCCCAGCGGTGTCGTCTTGGTAAAAGCATGTTACTGGCTGATAGCATGTCAGTCAATAGGAGAAGTAACTGATTGGTTATTGACAGGTGAAATGGAGGATGTGCAAGACTGTCTAATGTAGTTTCAGTGTAATATCAGTTATCATGTTTAAAATGAAAATACATGGCTGCTGTATCATGTTTCTATCAAAACTGTACATATGAGAAAAAAATTTGCAACCGTTTTGGTGCTTACAGCCCAGAGGTGTGAGGTCTGCCTAGGACTTTATAGTGGTTTTTCACCTACTGGGTCAAGATCATGGCAATGACAACAAATAGGGAGCCAGTGTAACTGGAGGAGGAGATGGGAGGTATGGAAGGAGCAGAGGAGATTGAATACGATACGGGCAGAGGCGTTTTGAATTTGTTGCAATGGTGCAAAGGCGTAGGAGGAGGGAGTTACAGTAGTACAGGAGGGAGTTACAGAGACGGGTGAAAATGAAAGAGTAGACCAGCAGTTTGGTAGCAGAAAATGAAATGGAGGGACTTGTTTTGCAGATGTTTTGCATTGAAATTAATATAACAATGACCAGATGGAATAACCACGTTAAACAGTAGGGATTGGCAAGCAGTAGATTAGCCAGTGAAAGCTTATATTTGTTATTAAATCACATTCATTACAATATTGTACATATAGATACACAGTGTACTGATGAAAGGTAAAACCAATAACACCAAGTAAACACTAGTTATTTGAAAAAAGTATTATACTCCCCCCCCCCCCCCCCAAAAAAATCTAATGTGTTTATATGAATTAATTAGTTTTCAGCATGGACATTTTCATTGGAAATATATGAGTTGAACAGTGGCAAGGGGTATAAGGGTGAGTATATGACTGAAAATGACAATTAAAGTTACCTTTTTCGTGATGGTGATTTATTTAAAGTTTCAAACTCTGCGCCTGCACATCTCTGAACGCGTTGTGCCTTGTGCAGGTGTGATAGCCATTCGCTGAGCTGGGGTTGTTAGGCAATCATGAAATGGAACTTGTACTTGTACTGTCAGCTTATTATGGGATTTTTGCTTTAGGAGCACATTAAAACAGTCAATTTGTGACAGAAGGACCATTCAAATATAATTAATATCAAAATATCTGTCCTCTGTTCATTGGGGTCCTTTAAGAACCATTTAAACTTAGTTCTATGATCAATCTAGAACTTGTGTCTTAATTACTACTCCCCTTATACACTTTTACACATTAACCTAAACCTAAAACCATTGATATAAATATTTATAAAACATGCATGCATCATTGTACCTTGATTTTGTGTGTCACAGTCTGCAGAGTTACTTTTAATTACACCATCACAATCTACAGTACGAAAAAACCTGTGGAATATGGTGACATGAGCTACTGCAATGGAGTGATCTGATTGACTAGGAACAATTGACAATCAAATGTGTTGTATGACACACTGCCCCCCCAAAAAATTAAACATGTGTTTTTGATACAAGCTGTTCACACTGCCTGCGATGCAATGAGCGACACTGAAGTGACACTGAAACAATGCAAACAAAATAGGATTGGTGTCTATCTTTGCGATTTTGTCGAGTGGCAGCTAGGGACCAATTGAGGAACAGCTTCCCTTGCGTGCCTTCAATAAACAATGGTGGAAGAAAAGATAATTCTTGCAGTATCAAAATACCCAGAGCTGTACAACAAAGGACACAACAATTATAAAGACACAGTAATGAAGGAGAACATCTGGCAGTCCATTTCCAGGGAACTGGATATAGCTGCTGTGCATGATTCATTTACCTTTAATGAAATAAGTATTCTGAAGCTATTATGTATGGTACATTTTTATTTGCTGTATAACAGGACTAACATGCGTGTGTTTTTTTCCAGCTGATGATACAATCACAGGAGAGTCGCCTATCACATCGCTCGCGCCTGTCGCCACTGGTGTAAAAGGGAGTGTTGCAGTCAAAGTACCATTTTACTGCAGGACAAATCACATCGCGCCTGATGTGTGGAGACTTTAACTCCTGTTTTTTGAAAGGAGAAAAAATAATGTAAGTGTTGCAAAATGCAAATCAAACACCTTCTGAATGCTCAAGAGAACTCAAGTCATACAACTTAGTTGTTTTGTACAATTAAAAGTAATTTTTACCTCTTTAAAAATACAGGAGTTAATTAAATTAATTAATTAAGACTGACATAAACTCTACAAATATGTCCCTATGTAGTTAGTTAATAAATAATAAAACTATGCATTAAAATAAGTTTGTAATATACAGTGCCCAAAAAATTGAACTGGAACTCAGCTTTACTGGTAGAACTTACTGATGGAAAAAACTAGTTTCACTCAAGGATTCATTCCCTTTTAACTGTCTGCTTTAGCATAGAGTAGCCAGCCCTGTGCTTTTATACAGATGGGAAACAGCATAGTTACAAAATCTGAGATTATCAAGCCTTCTAAGAGGTAAACTCACCCATGCATGTGCGACAAGCTCAGAAAGCTTTGCACGCTCCACGGCTTTCTGTTTTAATCATGCCTGTTATTGTCACTTATTTACTTTATCACTGCTGGATGGCTACTTAGCTTCACGTCATATCTCTGCGTTGATGCTCCAGTGGACAGGTGTGCAATAATGATGTTCTGTATAAAGACTGCTGAGCATGCAAGATGCCTTTACTGTTCATCTCTCTCAGTCTTCAAAAGTGATATATTCTGACACAGGCAAATGTATTTACTGGTACGAAATATATGAATGTTGCATAAATCTATCAAGAAACAACTGAGGAGGCGTCAAGTTAATGTTCTGAGTTTGTTGATAAATTTTAGGTTTCCAAGCTAACCGATTGTTCCTGTCTTCAAACTCTCCGCATTAGAATTGCTGAACGACACTCTGCTCATGCCCACCTGTGTGGGAGGCATCAGTTGATGACAATTGGCAGATTGCTGAGAATAAGAATAGCACAGCCTTGGGTCACCACTCAAGGACATTTTTATTTAAGGTAAGACACAAATCCCAGGGGAAGGTCTTTTTAAGCCCTGAATGTTAAATGTGGTGATGGCCATGGTATGGATCCCTGATCTAATATGGCTTCCTGATTAAGTTTGTGTGTCTTTCTCAGTTTCTTCTTTGTTTTTGTTCACAGAAGTACCCAGGTTTTTGTTTCAACCAGGAAATAATAAGTTTGTTTTAACCGTGCATTGTTTTCTGGTGCACATAGACAGCACTTGCCGATGGAATCTGAGACAGAATGTAGTTATAGTTCATTATATTCATTGCCAGACTGCAATACAAATGAAGACAAAAAAAAGCATGTACCTATAAGTGTATAGTGTAACAAATAAAGAGCTCTCGGATAAATCATGGCTTCTAGAGGACTTGTCATAGCATGTGTAAGTGTTTTTCATTCATCTATTGCCACACTTCAGACTTCTTTTCACCACCCTCCTTAACTGGATCAGCAATGCTTGATTAGACTAAGAATTTAAATCCCCAGTATTAAAACATTTGATTAACATTTATTACATGAAACTCCAGGAATAATGGTGTCGGAACGTATATATACTCTGTATATCTATATCTATGACATGTTTTACAATAAAATCAGTTACAGTAAATGGAACAGATTTAAAGTTTATAATGCAAGATAGGATAAGTAAATGCTGGTGTCTAAAATGAAGACCAGGTATGAATAAGTACATAAGAACAATTACGAACAAGAGGAGGCCATTCAGCTCATGGAAGCTGGTCCGGTCCCTCATTCAGCTCATGGAAGCTGGTCCGGTCCTTCATTCAGCTCATGGAAGCTGGTCCGGTCCCTCATTCAGCTCATGGAAGCTGGTCCGGTCCCTCATTCAGCTCATGGAAGCTGGTCCGGTCCCTCATTCAGCTCATGGAAGCTGGTCCGGTTCCCTCATTCAGCTCATGGAAGCTGGTCCGGTCCCTCATTCAGCTCATGGAAGCTGGTCCGGTCCCTCATTCAGCTCATGGAAGCTGGTCCGGTCCCTCATTCAGCTCATGGAAGCTGGTCCGGTCCCTCATTCAGCTCATGGAAGCTGGTCCGGTCCCTCATTCAGCTCATGGAAGCTGGTCCGGTCCCTCATTCAGCTCATGGAAGCTGGTCCGGTCCCTCATTCAGCTCATGGAAGCTGGTCCGGTCCCTCATTCAGCTCATGGAAGCTGGTCCGGTCCCTCATTCAGCTCATGGAAGCTGGTCCGGTCCCTCATTCAGCTCATGGAAGCTGGTCCGGTCCCTCATTCAGCTCATGGAAGCTGGTCCGGTCCCTCATTCAGCTCATGGAAGCTGGTCCGGTCCCTCATTCAGCTCATGGAAGCTGGTCCGGTCCCTCATTCAGCTCATGGAAGCTGGTCCGGTCCCTCATTCAGCTCATGGAAGCTGGTCCGGTCCCTCATTCAGCTCATGGAAGCTGGTCCGGTCCCTCATTCAGCTCATGGAAGCTGGTCCGGTCCCTCATTCAGCTCATGGAAGCTGGTCCGGTCCCTCATTCAGCTCATGGAAGCTGGTCCGGTCCCTCATTCAGCTCATGGAAGCTGGTCCGGTCCCTCATTCAGCTCATGGAAGCTGGTCCGGTCCCTCATTCAGCTCATGGAAGCTGGTCCGGTCCCTCATTCAGCTCATGGAAGCTGGTCCGGTCCCTCATTCAGCTCATGGAAGCTGGTCCGGTCCCTCATTCAGCTCATGGAAGCTGGTCCGGTCCCTCATTCAGCTCATGGAAGCTGGTCCGGTCCCTCATTCAGCTCATGGAAGCTGGTCCGGTCCCTCATTCAGCTCATGGAAGCTGGTCCGGTCCCTCATTCAGCTCATGGAAGCTGGTCCGGTCCCTCATTCAGCTCATGGAAGCTGGTCCGGTCCCTCATTCAGCTCATGGAAGCTGGTCCGGTCCCTCATTCAGCTCATGGAAGCTGGTCCGGTCCCTCATTCAGCTCATGGAAGCTGGTCCGGTCCCTCATTCAGCTCATGGAAGCTGGTCCGGTCCCTCATTCCTCATGGAATTCGGTCCCTCATTCAGCTCATGGAAGCTGGTCCGGTCCCTCATTCAGCTCATGGAAGCTGGTCCGGTCCCTCATTCAGCTCATGGAAGCTGGTCCGGTCCCTCATTCAGCTCATGGAAGCTGGTCCGGTCCCTCATTCAGCTCATGGAAGCTGGTCCGGTCCCTCATTCAGCTCATGGAAGCTGGTCCGGTCCCTCATTCAGCTCATGGAAGCTGGTCCGGTTCCTTCATTCAGCTCATGGAAGCTGGTCCGGTCCCTCATTCAGCTCATGGAAGCTGGTCCGGTTCCTTATTCAGCTCATGGAAGCTGGTCCGGTCCCTCATTCAGCTCATGGAAGCTCGTCTCTCTATAAACTATTTAATATGTATAAAGTAAATTACTACAGTTAATTAAGATGGGTTGTTTTATATGCATTCTGAGACCAAAAAAGGTAAAAGGTCAAATGTCAGGGTAATGCATTTTAAAAAGACCAATATCTATTTACATATTTGTTCTTAACCAATTTTTTTTTTTTTTTTGCCTGAAAAAGATGACTGCACATTGAATTTTGTTTTGAGAACTTTAGAAAAGACATACCTCATTGGTTTTTGCATAAAAATCTTAGAAAAAAAACTAAAAAAAAATAAATAAATAAGTGAAAACTTCTGTGGCAAAGACACTGCTAAAGGTTGTTATAATGTATAACAAACACAGTACTATGTTGTTGTTGTGAAACCAGTAATGTATCTTCAGTGTCAAGTGTCATTTGGTTAGATAAATACAGTCTATTTAAATGGCCCAACTATATATTTACATAGTTTAAACTAAATAGAAAAACTATTAAAACTATATGTTAAATATATTCAGTTTCCAAATAGACGTCTATTCTTGGAGAACAACGGTTGCTATAAAAAATTCCTGCATTGATTAAACCAGTAAAGAACCCTTACCGGTTTAAAGAACTATATACCAGTGTTGTATTATTTTGTGGTACATGTTAAAATGTGGTACACCGTGTAGTGCTCTTGCCCGGGCATGTGAAAATGATTTTAGCTCAGAAAACAACGAAACGCCCGCCTGAAAGGAATACGATGTACTGAGTTTGGCCCTTAAAGTTTTTTTTTTTTTAATGTAATTGTTTTCACAATTCAGAAAATGTATGTGACTTTAACTCATGAGCAACCAATTGGGCTATCTAAAATTGTAAACACATACAATTTTTCAGGTGAACTACAGTTTGTCTTGTTCGTAGTGATTTGTGCAGTAGTCAGTCACAGCATTGACAGCGTCAAGTTTTGGTACGAGTACCAAATTCTGACGAATAACGATTACAGTGCATGTCAACACCGATGTATCTGAACTGCAGAAATAATGTACTTTTCAATGGCTTTCTATTGTTATGGTTTTTTTTTTTTAATAATAACCTTGATTATATCTATTCACCCTGGTAGATGTATGCTTGCTGTATGTTGTACTGGGATAAATCAAATGAATGCTTTATTACTACTTTATTTAAAAATAAATACAAAATACTACGAATGGAACTCAAAACTATGATTTGATTGTACGGTTGGTTGTGGCAGTCATAGTTGTTGTTGACATTCCCAGCACACCACTGCACATGCTTTTGGAGAAAACAAATGGCAAGCAGCAGCAACAACTCGCGTCAACGGTTTGCAGCGAGGGTGCGCTCAGTTCTCAGCAACAATTAGGCCAGCGTCTGTGTATTCTCCTCTGATTGAGGAGCGCAGGTGGACAGCAGCCTGCACGCATCTCCTTCGGCTGTGTTCGGCTGCTAGCTCCGAGGTGGGGATAGACACTTGATTTTTTTTTTTTTTTTTTTTTTTTTTTTTTTGTGTGTGTTTTTTTTGTTTTTTTGTTTGTTTGTTTGTTTTTTACATAAAAATGGATTGACAATTCCAGTTAAAAAATGTGTTATTGTTCAGAATGTGATTCTCCCTTTTTTTGTGATGCGGAAAAAGCAGCAAGGAGATGCTTTTCATTTCGTCGCGTTATTAACGCAGGGGCTGTTCAAATAAAAAAGGAGCGCCCGAGTGGTTTAATTATAATCTACACATAATTATTAACAAAGGATTAGGAAAGAGCTGAATCCAAGAAAAAAATTAAAGGCAAAAAAACAGTCGCAGCCTTAATTAAATTACGAAGAAGAAAGAAAAAAAAGCCGAATGGACAACACGAGATTTTGGACCTTATCACCAACACTCGGGTCCCATTTATCTTGAGTCGCAAAACCATAGCATGTGTTAATTACAAGAATACAATTGCAAACAGTATCTGCATTCTAACTTTTTAACTGAACTGAACTGATTTGGTTAAACACTATAGTGATTTATTCGTATGACGCTCTGGAATTGTATGCAAAGAAGATCATGTATGTCCGTAAAGGTACATCTGGTGTAATTCAAAGTTGAAACTCGAAATTTAAAATATAAATAAACAGCAGGAGGCAAATTAATCTGATATAATTTCAAATACATCAGTTCTCTGGATTTTATTTTTTTCAAACTTAGTTTGAACAAAGCAGACTCCACAAATTTAATTTAAACATTAGTCAGAAGAAAAACTGAAATCTACTCTGTGACCCTTTCCCTCGACTACATAAAGCAGCACCCTACTATCAGCTGGCGGGTTTGAAGACGTGTGTGGTGATATAAGAGTCAACAACAAAAAAAAAAAAAGAAATGCTATGTTTTTCTACCACCTATATGAATGAGTTTACATTATAAAGAGAACACTTCCACTTATGCCGTTTTGATACAGTGCGCCTTTTGTAAAAGAGACGTTTCATAGTACACTGGAAAGCATCTTTGCTGCGGTTTCTGTTTGCTCTGGACCTGAGCTATCCCCCGCCCCACACAGAATGTAATAAATCAACGCTAGGTGCTGCTGTCATTTGGGGATCACGTGTCCGGTTCATTGATGCTTAGTGCTGGGTGCTCGAGAGAGAGGACCGCCACGGATGAGATCAGGGACAATTCTAATGTTTATGAAGGTAAGAGATTCCCAGCAACTGGGCTTTCGTTTATAATTTGGTGCACTAGCTGCCGCGTAGAGAATGCTTGGTTCTTGTCACTGTCCTCCTCTCGTTTGCCTCGCTGTTACAGAAAAATATTTTACACCGGCATGCATTCTCTTCCCAGCGCCCAGTGGTGCTTTACTTTGTGTTGAATCACACTGTGCTAACCTGATTATTTGGAGTCAAGGTAATAGGGAGAAGGGCTTGATCTTAAAGACACGGGCGAGCAAAAATGGTTCGTTTAAATCTGTTTAGCTGCGTATGGCTTGGTACCACCTGTGCGGGGATTAAGTGCGTGTTGTTTCTATATCTATGAATCTAGTTGTATATGTATACTTGTCTGCCTGAATGTGTTTTGTCTTATATCTAAACTTTTACTGCCAAACTACTTGTTTGTCTATATCTATTTGTCTGCCAGTCTATATGCCTCATCAAATCTCATCTATGTATTGTCCGAAAATATCTCTATCTGTCTGTCAATATCTATCTGTCCATCTATCTATGTTTACCGTTTTCTCGTGTATTCTTTCTTTTTAAAGTACTTTATTATAGGTGATGCTGTAGTGTGTATAGATGGCTATACAATCCAGATGTAAATCTTGTATAAACATCAGTATCTTATATAAGATCTACCATTGAGCTCTAGTATATAACCCAGCCTTTGATTTGTCCTGCCTTAGTTTGGTGCCCAGGTTGTAGTCTCTGAATCAAGGTAGTTGATCTGGATAGTGGTGAATTGACTCTTATTTACTTTGTGGTGCTGCTGTCTGTTATAGCTGACCAGAAGTGTGTGTGTGTGTGTGTGTGTGTGTGTGTGTGTGTGGTTATACAATTCCCTGACAGAATAACTGAAACACTGCAGTTAGAAGACACACTGGCTGCTGTGTAGCTGCCTGTGCAGGACTGGGAAAGAACCTCATGCATTGGCTGTTCCGACAGTGTGCCAACATGCATTCTTCTGCAGGAAATGCAAACCAAGTTAAAGCAGCAGCAGCAGTCTGGTCTCTGGGACTGAGATGTATCCAGCTCCAATTAACCTCAGTGTCAACACAAGATTCTTTCTGCTACCTTAGCACTCAATACATTGAAGGCACAGAAAGGAGTCCACTATCCTGGCCTCCTCAGATCAGACAGGAACCCAGAAGAAGACCTATTGCATCGTCTTGGCAGGCAACTTTTGCTCAGGAAACCACACCCTAGCAATGTACAAGAACTGAAAGATGTTATTTTTAGACATCTGTCAAAACTTCTGCCAAGAAGAAACCTTCTCCGATTCCCTGCCTGATTGTCTTCATGTATTAAACAACAACAAAAAAATATCAATACAACAGTTAGTGTAGTATTCATCAATTACACATGCTGTTGATCAAGTCTATATACAAAAGTACACACAGCAAAATATTTAAAAAAACAGCCTGTCCTTGATAGCAAGAAGGGTACATTGATTATTTTTTCATTTTTCAAGAAAAGGGTGAAGGTGAAGCTAAGTGCATGCATATATAATTATAACTGAGTGGTCGCACATCCCTTTCATGAAAAGTAGGAAGCATTTTAAACAGAAATTCTGCTTTGGGGATGTTTCAGTTAGGAGATTGGGGCGTGTTGAACTGCTCAAGACCTTACCTCATTGTGACATCATGAATAAATCTCAAACCACTGCTGAATTGCTTTCATCCAAGTTGACATGCTGTCACATTTACTATTCCTGGGCATTGTGATGGAAATCTAACATACCGGTAGGTTTGGCTATGCAGCCCCAAAGAAGGGATATTTGGACAACAGGTTATTAAAGAATAGCTTAGATGTTTTCAAGGGAAATGGTTTAGTCTTCCCTATTACACTTGCGGCTTTGAAAACACAAGATTAAGGCCTTTGCACACTGGATCCATTCCATCATTTAGAAAAAGTCGTCCTTCAATCCATTGCACACTAGATGTGTTAATATCATACTTCAGAGCGCTGATGTGCAGTGGAGGCTTTGTAACTAAAACATTTTAAAAAAAAGCTGTTAATTCATATATAACTTTGAACACAAAAAATGTTAAATGTAGTATAAACTTAACGATCAGCAAACGCTGATGGAAAACGTTTGCTAATTATTACCTTTCTACTTGACTACAATAATGTTGTTACGCAATACATAAAAAAAACATATGCGATTACACAACACATTGTCATAGCATCAGGAGCCATATGACCAATATTACATTTTTCAAACGCTCGCTCCTGTAATATATATATATTGTCCTTGTCACGCTTCTTTCTCTGATATGTGTCTCCAGGTTAGGCCATTGTTTCTTTACTTAACTTTACATAAAAAGTATGTGCTTGCAATAACCTGTAATGCACAAAATCCACATTTTCATATTTTATAATACATATCATTCATGCCCAAGTCCACGGCAATGTCTTTCCATATGTGTCCTTTTTTTTTTTTTTTTTTTTTTACAAATTCTTTGTAATTTTGTTGGATTTATCATAAAGTAATTCTTGTTTGGTGGCACACACAATTAGATTTTCCATTTTTTTCAGGGAACTGCAAGAATTTTTTAGTGGTCAATGTCATTTTTCATGCACGTCAAATCGAACTTTCTTCGATTCCAAAATTGACGCATCACCATCGTACGACGATTACGGACTCAGTGTGCAAGGTGCAATAGGGAATGCGCATCGTTGTTTTTTTTCTGTTTAGACGCATGTTAAATTCTGATGCGTTATCAGATCCAGTGTGCAATGGCCTTTAAACAACAATATGTTCACTATTGTTAAGAAAGTTGCACTTCTGCTGCCCTTTTTTTATCTGCTTGTGTACACAACAGGGGTGTTCAGATTATTCAGGCTGTGATCTGTATTTACCAGCTGGTAGCGCTTACTGCACAGCAGGGACTCTGTACAATGAAATGAATCCTGTCTCTGGAGTAGACACCCTATTCCAGTCTGCATCTTACTAAATCCTGTTAACAGTAACTTAATGGCTGTATTAACAGTGTAAAATTTAAAGTGTAAACCTAATCAATGTGGTTGTATCTGTTTACTGTAGAAGAGTCCTGGCGAACAACTGATACAGACATCTTGCACAACAAAAGCTAGCCTGGATTTGTGCTGCAGCCACTGCGTGCCACCCTTTTCCATGCTGTGCTCTGTACAGGGTTTGGGGTGGTCTGGTAAGGTTAGAAAGGGTGTTTTATTGCTTATTATTAAGGGCAGGGTGTGCTGGCTGGAGAGCTGAGAATGGAATGGTTTATATTCAAGGTGACTGGTGACACTGCTAAAGAGCTGAGTGTGCTATGCTGTAGAGATGATTATTAGGGGGTAGGGTTTCAGTGCTGGAGAGCTAAGTGTGCTGTGCTGTGCTGTAGAGATGATTATTAGGGGGTAGGGGGTCTGTGCTGGAGAGCTGAATGTGCTGTGCTGTAGAGATGATTTATTAGGGGGTAGGGTGACAGTGCTGGAGAGCTGAGTGTGCTGTGCTGTAGAGATGATTATTAGGGGGTAGGGTGACAGTGCTGGAGAGCTGAGTGTGCTGTGCTGTAGAGATGATTATTAGGGGGTAGGGTGACAGTGCTGGAGAGCTGACTGTGCTGTGCTGTAGAGATGATTATTACGGAGTAGGGTGACAGTGCTGGAGAGCTGACTGTGCTGTGCTGTAGAGATGATTATTAGGGGGTAGGGTGTCTGTGCTGGAGAGCTGAGTGTGCTGTGCTGTAGAGATGATTATTAGGGGGTAGGGTGTCAGTGCTGGAGAGCTGAGTGTGCTGTGCTGTAGAGATGATTATTAGGGGGTAGGGGGTCTGTGCTGGAGAGCTGAGTGTGCTGTGCTGTAGAGATGATTATTACGGAGTAGGGTGACAGTGCTGGAGAGCTGATTGTGCTGTGCTGTGCTGTAGAGATTATTATTAGGGGGTAGGGTGTCAGTGCTGGAGAGCTGAGTGTGCTGTGCTGTAGAGATGATTATTAGGGGGTAGGGTGTCAGTGCTGGAGAGCTGAGTGTGCTGTGCTGTAGAGATGATTATTAGGGGGTAGGGTGACAGTGCTGGAGAGCTGAGTGTGCTGTGCTGTAGAGATGATTATTAGGGGGTAGGGTGACAGTGCTGGAGAGCTGAGTGTGCTGTGCTGTAGAGATGATTATTAGGTGGTAGGGTGTCTGTGCTGGAGAGCTGAGTGTGCTGTGCTGTAGAGATGATTATTAGGGGGTAGGGTGACAGTGCTGGAGAGCTGAGTGTGCTGTGCTGTAGAGATGATTATTAGGGGGTAGGGTGTCAGTGCTGGAGAGCTGAGTGTGCTGTGCTGTAGAGATGATTATTAGGGGGTAGGGTGACAGTGCTGGAGAGCTGAGTGTGCTGTGCTGTAGAGATGATTATTAGGGGGTAGGGTGACAGTGCTGGAGAGCTGAGTGTGCTGTGCTGTAGAGATGATTATTAGGGGGTAGGGTGACAGTGCTGGAGAGCTGAGTGTGCTGTGCTGTGCTGTAGAGATGATTATTAGGGGGTAGGGTGACAGTGCTGGAGAGCTGAGTGTGCTGTGCTGTAGAGATGATTATTAGGGGGTAGGGTGTCAGTGCTGGAGAGCTGAGTGTGTGTGCTGTGCTGTAGAGATGATTATTAGGGGGTAGGGTGTCAGTGCTGGAGAGCTGAGTGTGCTGTGCTGTAGAGATGATTATTAGGGGGTAGGGTGACAGTGCTGGAGAGCTGAGCTGTGCTGTGCTGTAGAGATGATTATTAGGGGGTAGGGTGACAGTGCTGGAGAGCTGATTGTGCTGTGCTGTGCTGTAGAGATGATTATTAGGGGGTAGGGTGACAGTGCTGGAGAGCTGAGTGTGCTGTGCTGTAGAGATGATTATTAGGGGGTAGGGTGTCAGTGCTGGAGAGCTGAGTGTGCTGTGCTGTGCTGTAGAGATGATTATTAGGGGGTAGGGTGTCAGTGCTGGAGAGCTGAGTGCTGTGCTGTAGAGATGATTATTAGGGGGTAGGGTGTCAGTGCTGGAGAGCTGAGTGTGCTGTGCTGTAGAGATGATTATTAGGGGGTAGGGTGTCAGTGCTGGAGAGCTGAGTGTGCTGTGCTGTAGAGATGATTATTAGGGGGTAGGGTGACAGTGCTGGAGAGCTGATTGTGCTGTGCTGTAGAGATGATTGTTAGGGGGTAGGGTGACAGTGCTGGAGAGCTGAGTGTGCTGTGCTGTAGAGATGATTATTAGGGGGTAGGGTGTCAGTGCTGGAGAGCTGAGTGTGCTGTGCTGTAGAGATGATTATTAGGGGGTAGGGTGACAGTGCTGGAGAGCTGAGTGTGCTGTGCTGTAGAGATGATTATTAGGGGGTAGGGTGACAGTGCTGGAGAGCTGAGTGTGCTGTGCTGTAGAGATGATTATTAGGGGGTAGGGTGACAGTGCTGGAGAGCTGATTGTGCTGTGCTGTAGAGATGATTATTAGGGGGTAGGGTGACAGTGCTGGAGAGCTGAGTGTGTGCGGTGCTGTAGAGATGATTATTAGGGGGTAGGGTGACAGTGCTGGAGAGCTGAGTGTGCTGTGCTGTAGAGATGATTATTAGGGGGTAGGGTGTCAGTGCTGGAGAGCTGAGTGTGCTGTGCTGTAGAGATGATTATTAGGGGGTAGGGTGTCAGTGCTGGAGAGCTGAGTGTGCTGTGCTGTGCTGTAGAGATGATTATTAGGGGGTAGGGTGACAGTGCTGGAGAGCTGAGTGTGCTGTGCTGTAGAGATGATTATTAGGGGGTAGGGTGTCAGTGCTGGAGAGCTGAGTGTGCTGTGCTGTAGAGATGATTATTAGGGGGTAGGGTGTCAGTGCTGGAGAGCTGAGTGTGCTGTGCTGTAGAGATGATTATTAGGGGGTAGGGTGACAGTGCTGGAGAGCTGATTGTGCTGTGCTGTGCTGTAGAGATGATTATTAGGGGGTAGGGTGTCAGTGCTGGAGAGCTGAGTGTGCTGTGCTGTGCTGTAGAGATGATTATTAGGGGGTAGGGTGACAGTGCTGGAGAGCTGAGTGTGCTGTGCTGTAGAGATGATTATTACGGAGTAGGGTGACAGTGCTGGAGAGCTGAGTGTGCTGTGCTGTGCTGTAGAGATTATTATTAGGGGGTAGGGTGACAGTGCTGGAGAGCTGTGCTGTGCTGTGCTGTAGAGATGATTATTAGGGGGTAGGGTGACAGTGCTGGAGAGCTGAGTGTGCTGTGCTGTAGAGATGATTATTAGGGGGTAGGGTGACAGTGCTGGAGAGCTGAGTGTGCTGTGCTGTAGAGATGATTATTACGGGGTAGGGTGACAGTGCTGGAGAGCTGACTGTGCTGTGCTGTAGAGATGATTATTAGGGGGTAGGGTGACAGTGCTGGAGAGCTGAGTGTGCTGTGCTGTAGAGATGATTATTGGGGGTAGGGTGTCTGTGCTGGAGAGCTGATTGTGCTGTGCTGTAGAGATGATTATTAGGGGGTAGGGTGTCTGTGCTGGAGAGCTGAGTGTGCTGTGCTGTAGAGATGATTATTAGGGGGTAGGGTGACAGTGCTGGAGAGCTGAGTGTGCTGTGCTGTAGAGATGATTATTAGGGGGTAGGGTGACAGTGCTGGAGAGCTGAGTGTGCTGTGCTGTAGAGATGATTATTAGGGGGTAGGGTGACAGTGCTGGAGAGCTGAGTGTGCTGTGCTGTGCTGTAGAGATGATTATTAGGGGGTAGGGTGTCAGTGCTGGAGAGCTGAGTGTGCTGTGCTGTAGAGATGATTATTGGGGGGTAGGGTGACAGTGCTGGAGAGCTGAGTGTGCTGTGCTGTAGAGATGATTATTAGGGGGTAGGGTGTCTGTGCTGGAGAGCTGAGTGTGCTGTGATGTGCTGTAGAGATGATTATTAGGGGGTAGGGTGACAGTGCTGGAGAGCTGAGTGTGCTGTGCTGTAGAGATGATTATTAGGGGGTAGGGTGTCAGTGCTGGAGAGCTGAGTGTGCTGTGCTGTAGAGATGATTATTAGGGGGTAGGGTGACAGTGCTGGAGAGCTGAGTGTGCTGTGCTGTAGAGATGATTATTAGGGGGTAGGGTGACAGTGCTGGAGAGCTGAGTGTGCTGTGCTGTAGAGATGATTATTAGGGGGTAGGGTGTCAGTGCTGGAGAGCTGAGTGTGCTGTGCTGTAGAGATGATTATTAGGGGGTAGGGTGTCAGTGCTGGAGAGCTGAGTGTGCTGTGCTGTAGAGATGATTATTAGGGGGTAGGGTGACAGTGCTGGAGAGCTGACTGTGCTGTGCTGTAGAGATGATTATTAGGGGGTAGGGTGTCAGTGCTGGAGAGCTGAGTGTGCTGTGCTGTAGAGATGATTATTAGGGGGTAGGGTGACAGTGCTGGAGAGCTGACTGTGCTGTGCTGTAGAGATGATTATTAGGGGGTAGGTTGTCAGTGCTGGAGAGCTGAGTGTGCTGTGCTGTAGAGATGATTATTAGGGGGTAGGTTGTCAGTGCTGGAGAGCTGAGTGTGCTGTGCTGTAGAGATGATTATTAGAGGGTAGGGTGTCAGTGCTGGAGAGCTGAGTGCTGTGCTGTAGAGATGATTATTAGGGGGTAGGGTGAACACACTGATCTCTCATTTCTGGGGATCTTTCTATTTCAGAGGGGCAGTAACAGCAAGAGCTGTCATAATTTAGCTGAACATTTAACATTTATATGTACAGTATAATGGAATTTTTTTTTTTGCTATTCTGAGACTTGTCTTTTTTACTTACAAACTATTGCTGTTAGTAAATTATTATTATTTTTTAAACAGAATATTGAATCTTTCAACTAACATGATATTGGGAATGAAGTCAGTTTGGTGTGACCATTACTAGTTATTGTCTCTTTTATATAACAGTAAGTAGGATAAATTAGCGATTTGGATTTTAGCACTGTTTGAATATTTAGACTCCATAACATTTCTGTAGTAATGAAATTAATGCTCACCCTCTAATCAAAGCAGACCATTATCATACCGCCGATGCTGTTGTTATTTCATATTGCTTCACTGTTTTTATATATTTATTTATATATATACAGGCTTAATTTAGTAATTTATTCGATTTAATTTAGTTATTTTTTTCTGTCAAACAACTGGGCTTTTAAGTAGGCCAAGCCTTCATTTTTCATTACAAGCAGAACGTACAGACAAGATCACCGTACGTTAATAAGCAACTAATCTTTATTAACACCATAATGAAAAATAAAACGTTTTTGCTGGACACATTGCAATCGTTATGACGAGTAACTTTATTTAAATAAATAAAGATGAAGATCGCGTCGGAATTTAAACGAAAAAAACTGCACCATTGAATGAAATGAACACTGGGGGGAAATTGAGTTTCTAAGCTTTCCAACGAATCCGCCCCTTCAGTCTAGCTACTACAATGACGAAGCAATGGACTCAAAACAAAACTGTGAACTCTGTCACATGATGAGAGGCTTGACTTCAGGCGATCGTACTTCCGGCTAGGACTACTGCATACACACACTGAATACATCTTTGGAAAGCCCAGAGTCTGTACTTTTAAACAAGCCATGACAAACAAGTAGGTGGTTTTTACAGTGCCTGAGTAATATGTGCATAACCTTCGGTGCGCTGGCGCCACAAAATGAATGGGGCTGAGTTTTAAGAGTTAAAGCAAAAGTCACTGCTTGCAAAACAACACCTAGATAACTGTTTAGGCCTGCTTACTGAAGTGTGCTGAGTTTCTATAACACTTAAAGATAGCGGCCGAGAATCACGTACAAGAGAATAAAGTCTTGTGGTACTTAAAATATCCAGCACTACTTTTTATTTGTTTATTTTAACCAGAACTACTCGGAATGCGGCTTTGTCACTGACACCCACTTCATTATAGATTGTTGTAGCGTTGCAAGCATTCTAAAATACAATAGCTTGGATTTTACCACACTGAAAGTCGCAGGTGTGTGGGAGCAACTTGGAAAATGAGTGATTCCCACGATCCTGCGCTGAAATTCAAGCCCTGATTATTAAATATGAATAAATAACGATATTAAACGTATCTAACCGCAACCTTGTACAATTGTATTTCTTTTAGAGGAGTGTCATGTTTTAGATTTTGTAATGGCATGTCTTTTCAATATTATTGTTAAAACTTTCATTGTAGGAGATATTGAAGTTTAAATGTATGTTTCTGCCCGAGCCTCTCAACATTTGGAAGATGGTGTTCTATGTGTGGGGAAAGATGGGGCCATGATCGGGTCTTTACCAAACAGCATTAGGTTTTGAAGCAGAGCTGATTGAATTATTTTGTGGTGTGTCTTAAGCATGCACAAGATTCAGCTCTGTCTCTGTATATCTGCTTCAGTGTGGACAAGGGATTTTAGATGTACACTAAACATAATAATATTAGCGATAAGCAGCTTTATGGAACAAGAAAATAATGGTAAACTTTGTTTAAGTGCAGTTGCTGTGTATCTTTCATTTTACTTGTGTGTTTAAATTTGATATTAATTTAAACATACTGTATTAAAGTGCAGTGGTGTACAATATATTAATATATGTTAAAATAAAGGCAAGATCTTCATCATATGTTTTCACTACTGTACAGTACACAAAAATAAACCAAAGCTTTTAACACTAGATTAGCTTAGAAAAAAAGCTTGATTGTCACAGGTCACGTACATCACTTCCTGGCTCAACGACTAGATAAGGGGAACTCATTAATCAAAATGCATGTTAACGAGATCAAGATGAATGGAAGCATAATTCGCTGTTATGGAAACTACCAGCGTACAGGGAGACGTCTCTCCAACCAGCAAGCAGCAGCAAATGGAAATGAAAAATAATTGGAAAATCTATTTTGTGTATAATTTGTAAACTTCATTTAAAATTGTGCATTTTGTCATCCAGAATGTAGATTTATTTAGAACACCTCACATATAAAATGCTGATGTATGATTATCTGCCACGTAGGTAAAAATCGGACAGCAGATTAAAAAAAGAAAAAATTAAACCCCACTAGTCATTTACCCTGTTTCGGGTGGATATTTTGCCAACAACTATATAGAATTCTTTTAATGTGAATTTTGCAATCTTTGTGGTTAAAAAAAATGGAATAAATACATTTTATTTAAGTTTTGGATGGGGCAGGGAGGCCATCTATAAGCTTGATTGGAATCTGTTTTCTTATGTTGACATCTACTGTTGTATATGATTGTAGTCCAGGGGTCTCCAACCCTGGTCCTGAAGAGCTGCTGTGGCTGCTGGTTTTCATTTCAACCAATCTCTCAGTTACTTAATTGAACCAATTATTGCCTTAATTAGTGAAGATTAACAGGACTTCCAGATCTTTAGCCACTGATGATGTAAAGACACCTGTAAAACCTGCAGGATAGGGGCTCTCCAGGACCAGGTTTGGAGACCCCTGTTGTAGTCTATAAATATACGTTTCAAATGCCATTTGTGTTCATAGTTGTTAGTTATACATGTATACCCTACATGTATGTAACACTTCATTATATATTTACTGAGCTTTTAAAATTATGATAGAACTCCCTAACCCAATACACAATCTTCTGTAGGCTGCTTTTGTCTCGCCTCCACAATAAACAAACTCAATGTGATTAGAAATAGCCACCGAACACCCACAGTGTTATAAGAACATTGTATATGCATTCAGAAATGTGAAAGTGTATATTGAATATAAAGTGTGTGTGTGTGTGCTTGTAAGGAAACTATATTATAATGTCTAGTATGCCATTTTGTATACCAAGATTTCATTATTTCCGGTTAGGTTTTTATTTGTATAATTCAAGTAAAATGTACAGTACAGGTCAGTTGTCCTATAATGCAGGTATCCAGAGTTCAGATAGGCTACAGTTGCATTGATCATTTCTGTAACACTGGGCAGGATTTTCAAAAGCTCATCAATGATAACTCCAGAGTTAATCAACAAATCGGCATGAAGCATTGATCCTGGCATTTCCCAAATCATGTTGATTTACAAAATAATGTGATTTGTGACTATTTCTTTTTGTTTTTGGTTGGGGAATTTAAAAGCAAGTCCATGTTAATTGTCATAATTTATCAGGAGTTAATTTGCACTTAGAAAAGAAGGGTTTTAATTAGCAAAAGAATATATAACTCACCTTGAAACAGAAATTTAACAGTCCGCGTCTGTGACTCCGACGATACAGAGAGAGTGTACAGGAGTTAATGTCTTACAGACTGCCTAGATAATTCAATATTCATGAAAATATTTCAGACTTTTTTATACTTGTGTTTATGAATGAGATTTATTCACTTGTTTTAACCATTTGTAACCTTACAGAACATTTATTGTATTTTATTCTCAATTTGTAACATGCTGATATTTCAAAGACAACACTATAGATGGAAAGTTGCTGCTGTTTCATGGTATGTGTAGCAGAACCAAAGCACTCCTGTGATGTAGAAGAACCAAAGCACTCCTGTGATGTAGCAGAACCAAAGCACTCCAGTGACCTAGCAGAACCAACGCACTCCAGTGACCTAGCAGAACCAACGTACTCCAGTGACCTAGCAGAACCAACGCACTCCAGTGACCTAGCAGAACCAACGCACTCCAGTGACCTAGCAGAACCAACGCACTCCAGTGACCTAGCAGAACCAACGCACTCCAGTGACCTAGCAGAACCAACGCACTCCAGTGACCTAACAGAACCAACGCACTCCGGTGACCTAGCAGAACCAACGCACTCTTGTGATGTAGCAGTGTGACAGACAGATACCTGTAGTGTGACAGACAGACAGATAGCTGCACAGCAGGGGTTCCCAAATATTTTTGGATGGTCCCCCTTTTTTTATTTCTTTGCTCATCCCCACCATCTAGTAAAAAGTACTATACTTAGAAAAATATGTTTTCCCTAAAATAACATATTATAACATCATGTGTAAAATGAAAGCAGGCTCCACACAGTTAGTAGCTTTGTGCTCTAATTCAGAGCAGTTTTCCAACGCGGATTTGACCAAGATGCAACTTTTTACAAAGCTAAAATGTAATCGCGTTCACACAGCCATAAAACACTTAAAAAAAAAAAAAAAAAAAAAAAAACAATGTCTAACAACAGACTAATGGCAAACCATCAATCATAGCATCTTGACAAGGAGCTGGGACCTGTCCAGCTGCTGTTGTAAATTAAGCAGAAATTATTATTTGTTTTGTACTATAAAAGTTGTAAATGGAAATATAAGAAGTAGTGACAGGTGGTGTTTTTTTCTGTTGTGGTGATTTATTTGTGTAAGTGTTTGGTTTGCTCTCTTAGTGTGAGTGGCAAAGTACTGTAGATTACAAATGCATTTTTCACATTCATTGGTTGGAATTTCAACCTTTTTAAAGGAGGGCAAACCGATGTTTTAAAATCAGTTTCCTTATCAGAGTTAAGACATTGCTGAAAAGTTTCAAGACCATGTTGCAGCAAAGGTACCAAGATGCATCAGTTTGTCTACAGTGCTGGTTTTGACTTAGTTGATTATCCTATTTTAATTTTTTTTTTTTAAATATGTATTTTAAAAAGACCAGGAAGAATGTTCTGAATTGTTTTTTCCTAAAAACTCAAATTCCCAGAAGCAACTGGTGTGTCAGCTTCCTTCAACGGGACGTGCAGAATATAAAAGAATGAAATGTATTTTATTGTCTACAAAGCTGTATATAAAACACCAATAAAAATCAATGAAGTTAACAATTCCTTAACTTATTCCACACTCCATTTACTACCTCATTCTTGATCACCCATTATATTTGAAAAAAAAATTAAAGCATGTAACACCGACGACAAAAATACCCAACATGTTCGGTATGCAGTCACGTGGGATGTTGACTTTCAATCCACGGCCACTGTAGCGCTTCAGTGCTGGCATAGCATTTCACACAGGAGTTAAGATGCTTCAGTGCCACCTCACGAGGTGGTTCAGAGACGGCATAAAATATGACGGCTCTGTGACTCTATAGGCAATGCACACGGACCAACATGCCACATCAGTGCCAGTTCTGAGCCGTCATAATTGGTATGTGTGAAAGGGGTAAAAGGCAAAAACTCTGCAAGAAAAAGCAATTCGTTTTTGTGGTAAATTTTAATTATTTTCAGATCTAATTTTTTTGTACAGCTTTTCCAGTATTTGTTTTGCAGGTTTATATACAAAAGCCATTTAAAAGAAAAAAAATGTATTGATTGCTTACATATGTTTGTATAATATGCCTAATAATTCTAGGAGGGTTGTAGCATTTTGAGTCTTTATTATTGTTATTTTTATTATTATTATTACAGTAATCCGTTGCCTGTCCGCCAGCTGTGGGATCAGAGTAAGGAGGGATATGTAAAAAGGAAGATAAATTAATCCTGTTTTAAATACATTATACACAACTGTAACAGTTATTATTGTAGCGATTCAGACAAATGGGGGCTCAGAAGACCCACTGCTGTGGTTGTTATGTGTTGTGTGTGTTGTTAAACTGATATGCATGCCAATGTGTATGTGCAGCTGGGAGTGAATAGGTTTAGCTAGATTGCACGGCTGCAGATGACTATATGTGTGTGCGTGACGGGTGTGCACGTGTGTGAGTGGTGGAGGAGGAGCTGTTAAAGTGTGTGTGACAGTTTTTTGAGTGAGAGCCAGTACCTGCCTACAGTGTGAGATTGGAAGCCAGCTACAGTTGTTTGTGGTCAATAAATAAAACACTTGAACGACACTCACCTCGTCAGTGACTTTATTGCTGGCGCCGCAAAGAAAAGGGACGGCGGTACATTATATTCACACATTGTTTTGAGATTCAGCTTTTATTAGGGCGCTCCCCTAAACCCCTTGTTTAGAGTAGCCGTCTGCCGTGTGGGTGCGTGCATTCGCTGCTGAGTGACAGGCAGGAGATCGAGATGGAGGTTGAAGTTGAAACACCCCCCGCAGGCGAACTGGATTTAGTTACATATCAACACGCTGAACATCTCACCTCACACTACCAGCAATGACAGCACACAGAGCACATACAACACAGGAGCTACAATCTCAACTAATCTTCTCTGTTCAATAATAAACTAACGTAGCTGAAGAGATCATGGTGGATAAACGGTTAGGGCAGATATGCGATGGACTACTATATTAAGTAGTAGAAGTAGTAGTAGTAGAGTTTTTTTTTTGGTAAATTCTCAGTCTTGATGTAATAATAATATACAGCACAGTTATATGTTTTGTTTTTTACCTGTACTCAGATTTAAAGAGCGCAGTGTTTAGATGCAATAACACTGACCTCATAACCTTCAAATTCTTCACCAGTAACTGAATCTTCAACAGAGATGCAGCAGTAGGCCCCAGTTGTCAGCCGTACTAATATTTAGAATAAAGCACAGCAGAAACTTAATATTGCAGTTATTGAAATAAATGGGGTTTCTTTGTGAGGTATCATGGAATATAGCTGCCAAAAAAACATCCCCTCTCGTGGGCTGAAAGATCCTCATCCTTCTATTTTTTCTTATGATCATACGAAAGATCACAGGGACGCTGTCAACAGTTAAACGAGGCAGTCTTCCCAGCGACAGCGAGTGGAAGCGACAGCGAGTGGGAGAAGTACAGGCGTGGAAAAGTACAGAGCAGTTTCGAAGCAGAAAGGAGAAATTGCATCTTGAATTGCTTTAATCAGAAAACAGAGGACATTGGGGAAACACAGCAGCAGCTCAAAGTCAAACAGCCACGTGTGTTTTTCTGATAACAAACAAGCTGAAACTCGGAGCAGCTGATTCAAATTCAGCGCCGTTTTGAGACACGGGCGAGGGGAGGAGCCAACAGCACAGCAGAACAACGCAGTTAAACGAGGCAGTCTTCCCAGCGACAGCGAGTGGAAGCGACAGCGAGTGGGAGAAGTACAGGCGTGGAAAAGTACAGAGCAGTTTCGAAGCAGAAAGGAGAAATTGCATCTTGAATTGCTTTAATCAGAAAACAGAGGACATTGGGGAAACACAGCAGCAGCTCAAAGTCAAACAGCCGCGTGTGTTTTTCTGATAACAAAACAAGCTGAAACTCGGAGCAGCTGATTCAAATTCAGCGCCGTTTTGAGACACGGGCGAGGGGAGGAGCCAACAGCACAGCAGAACAACGCAGTTAAACGAGGCAGTCTTCCCAGCGACAGCGAGTGGAAGCGACAGCGAGTGGGAGAAGTACAGGCGTGGAAAAGTACAGAGCAGTTTCGAAGCAGTTTGAAAGCAGGTTGACGGCTGCAGAAGAAACTAAACTTCAAAAAAAAAAAACCCTCAACATGGTCTTCAAGCCAGTAATCTGTGACACCTGCTTGATGTGGGAAATCCGAGAAAACCCAGCGGAGCTAAACCAAGTGTGCGTAAAGTGCCGCGCGATCCAGGATTTGCATAAACTAGTAAGTATGCTAGAAATGGAGCTGGAAGAAGTGAGACAGCAACAGGATCTTGAGGAACTGGCACACCCACAATTCATGGAAGTCTGCATCACCCCTAACAGACTGAAAGCCACCAGGGAGATAGAAGGTCAGAACAGCTGGGTTCAGGTAGGCAGAAGCAGGGAAAAAAAGAAACTTCGTCAAACACAACCACCAGAAATCAAAACAACCAACAGATTTGAGTCACTTCAGAATTTTGATGAGCAGAACCAACAACAAGAGAATGAAAGGAACAACATCCAGGACCCTATTGACAGTGGTGACCAGACAGCAAAAAGAAGGGAGGTCATGATTGTTGGGGACTCCATATTGAGAAACACAGCAAGTTCAGTTCGCAGTTTGGACCCCCTTACTACAACAGTGTGCTGCCTTCCGGGAGCCTCGGTCAAGCACATCACTGAAAACGTGGACAGGCTCCTAGAACGAACAGGAGACGACCCGGTAGTAGTCGTCCACATCGGTACAAACAACATTGGAAGAGACAGACCAAAATCCCTGCAAAACAAATTCAGAGAGCTAGGAAGGAAATTAAAAGAGAAAACCAAAACTGTGGTATTTTCTGGTATACTACCCGCACCTTGCAAAGGACCATGTGGACAGCTGGAAATAATTAATCAAAACGAATGGCTGAAGACGTGGTGCACACGGGAAGGCTTCACCTATCTTGATCATTGGACCACATTCTACAACGAGGACTATCTGTATAGACGGGATGGACTGCATTTAAATAACAAGGGAACTAGTCTACTTGGAGAAAAGATCCTCGAGCAGGTTCGGAAGCATTTAAACTAGAAAGGAAGGGGGGAGAAATCAACAAAAAAACAGAAGGGAGACCGCATCAAAACAAGAACAACAACTCAGGTAAGACAACCATTAAATGTATTTATCTAAATGCTAGAAGTATCAGAAACAAAATTCTAGAACTTGAAGCTACTGCACTAACAGGTAACTATGATGTGATAGGTGTTACAGAAACGTGGTTATCTGAGAGTGATGGGGACGAATATAATATTTGTGGGTATACACTGTATAGGAAAGACAGGCAGGACAGAAGAGGAGGAGGGGTAGCGCTATACATAAGAAACAGTCTTGAAGCCCAGGTGTTAAACCTGGACAAAGAAAATAAAACCGAATCAATATGGGTCAGAATAACAGACAAAAATTCAAAAGGCATAATAATAGGAGCATGCTATAGACCGCCAGATTCAGACGGTGAGCACAATAATCTGTTATACAATGACATTAGAAATGTGTGTAGCAAAGGAGAAGCCATACTAATGGGGGATTTCAACTTCCCCCAAATAAAATGGGAAAACCCGGTGGGTAGCGCAAAGGATGAAATAGAAATGGTGGAAATGACAAATGACTGCTTCCTAACACAATTTGTGAAGGCACCCACTAGAGGGGAGGCATGCCTTGATTTAGTCTTTTCAAATAACGAAGATAGAATAACTAAAACAGAGGTCAGAGAACCACTGGCAAACTCAGACCACAACATGGTCTCATTTGAAGTGTTTTTTAAATCCCCAAAAGTAATGACTAAAGCTAAGGTTTACAATTTTAGAAAAGCAAACTATGAAGGTATGAAACAGAGACTAACAGAAGTAGATTGGAGTAAAATAGAGAAAACACCCACAGAAGAAGGATGGTTGTTCTTCAAAAATGTAGTACTAGAGGCGCAAAACAATTACATCCCTAAAGTAGACAAATCTAAATGTAAAACTAAATTGCTAAAATGGTTTAATAGATCAATTAAAAAAAATATTCAGCGAAAAAAGGCACTTTACAGAGCATTAAAAAAGGACCAAAAAGAAAGTACGCAGAAAGAGTACACAGAACTGCAAACGCAAGTCAAAAAGGAAGTTAGAAAGGCCAAGAGAGAAATAGAAATGAACATTGCTAAGGGAGCTAAAACCAATTCCAAAATGTTTTTCCAATATTACAACAGCAAGAGAACATTCAAAGAGGAGATTAAATGTTTAAGAGATACAAATGGCAAAATCATAGATGAAGAAAAAAAAAATAGCAAATATGTTAAATGATTACTTTTCACAAGTTTTTACAAAGGAAGATACTGACAACATGCCCCACATGTCATCCAGTTCCTATCCAGTTTTAAATAACTTTAACATAACTGAGGCAGAAGTGTTAAAGGGACTAGGAGCTCTTAAAATAAACAAATCCCCTGGGCCGGATGAGATCCTCCCAGTAGTACTCAAAGAAATGAAAGAAGTAATTTACAAACCGCTAATCAAGATCATGCAGCAGTCTCTTGACACAGGGGTGGTACCGACAGACTGGAAAATTGCAAACGTAATACCGATCCACAAAAAGGGAAACAAAACTGAACCAGGTAACTACAGACCAGTAAGCCTGACTTCTATTATATGCAAACTTATGGAAACTATAATAAGATCCAAAATGGAAAATTACCTATATGGTAACAGGGTACTGGGAGACAGTCAACATGGTTTTAGGAAAGGGAGATCGTGTCTAACTAACTTGCTTGATTTTTTTGAGGATGCAACATCGATAATGGATAATTGCAAAGCATATGACATGGTTTATTTAGATTTCCAGAAAGCTTTTGACAAAGTCCCGCACAAAAGATTAATTCTCAAACTGAACGCAGTTGGGATTCAAGGAAACACATGTACATGGATTAGGGAGTGGTTAACATGTAGAAAACAGAAAGTACTGATTAGAGGAAAAACCTCAGAATGGAGTGTGGTAACCAGCGGTGTACCACAGGGATCAGTATTAGGTCCTCTGCTATTCCTAATCTACATTAATGATTTAGATTCTGGTATAGTAAGCAAACTTGTTAAATTTGCAGACGACACAAAAGTAGGAGGAGTGGCAAACACTGTTGCAGCAGCAAAGGTCATTCAAAATGATCTAGACAAGATTCAGAACTGGGCAGACACATGGCAAATGACATTTAATAGAGAAAAGTGTAAGGTACTGCACGCAGGAAATAAAAATGTACATTATAAATATCATATGGGAGATATTGAAATTGGAGAAGGAATCTATGAAAAAGACCTAGGAGTTTTTGTTGACTCAGAAATGTCTTCATCTAGACAATGTGGGGAAGCTATAAAAAAGGCTAACAAGATGCTCGGATACATTGTGAAAAGTGTTGAATTTAAATCAAGGGAAGTAATGTTAAAACTGTACAATGCACTAGTAAGACCTCATCTTGAATATTGTGTTCAGTTCTGGTCACCTCGCTATAAAAAAGATATTGCTGCTTTAGAAAGAGTGCAAAGAAGAGCGACCAGAATTATTCTGGGCTTAAAAGGCATGTCATATGCAGACAGGCTAAAAGAATTGAATCTGTTCAGTCTTGAACAAAGAAGACTACGTGGCGACCTAATTCAAGCATTCAAAATTCTAAAAGGTATTGACAGTGTCGACCCAAGGGACTTTTTCAGCCTGAAAAAAGAAACAAGGACCAGGGGTCACAAATGGAGTTTAGAAAAAGGGGCATTCAGAACAGAAAATAGGAGACACTTTTTTACACAGAGAATTGTGAGGGTCTGGAATCAACTCCCCAGTAATGTTGTTGAAGCTGACACCCTGAGATCCTTCAAGAAGCTGCTTGATGAGATTTTGGGATCAATAAGCTACTAACAACCAAACGAGCAAGATGGGCCGAATGGCCTCCTCTCGTTTGTAAACTTTCTTATGTTCTTATGTTCTTAATCAACAGTCCAATTTAAAGGACATGACTAAACTGCAAATTTGGGCATATCCATTATCACATGACCCATAGGAGACAAAATGATTGGAGAGGAGTTCCAAAAGCTGCTTGGAAAGTAGTGGCTATTTAAAAGCCAAGCATGTAAGACAGGATAGTAAATTAATTTTATTAGCTTTTTGTCCTTTCAATTCAGAAAGGAAATGACTTCTGTTGCTTAATAATGAAAAGATTTATGGTTTGTGTTTGGCCCAGAGCCTCATTCAGCTGAGCACATTATGCCATCTTTTTGACACTGGGCGAATCAGTGAGGAAAATTTGATATTATATATGAAATGAATGGCAGCAGGCAGCTTGCTAGCCACTTGATATGAAGTAAATTAGAAGAAATTAAATAATGAATGCCAGCAGGCTTAATAAGCTGCCATAGGCTCCCTTCTCCAGTATGAGGGAAGCTGCAGAGGGTGTATGTATTTATCACAACAGAAAATCCACTTCAGTCTTTTTTTTTTTTTTTTCGTAATTATTATCAATGATACAGTATTGTTTTATTTAAGTTTAATTTTAAGACCATTTACAGCACTGGTAATTCTCTTTAGTGTTAGAATAAATTACTCCTGTGATATTTATTACAGGAATCAAAGCCAATTAAAAATAAATTTAAATGCAGTAAGGAGAAAGCAAACTTACATTTGTGGTTGTCATGGGAACTGTAGTGGACAGTCAGACTGCTAAATTTGGATACCTCCTGTTTCCTTGCCAGATGAAGAGAATTGTATGAGTAGAGAAATACATCTATGTACAAAATGTTGACATTCGCAAAATACAGTAGTGTCCGTGTATAGGAAAGAGAGAACACTTTGGCTAAGAGAACACCCTTGCGGTGAAAGGTATTTTTCCCATCACTGCTAAATCCTTGCCTCCTAATTGCCAGAAACTGCAGTAGTTCAGTAATATTTCGGTTGATTTGTAAGAATTTGTCTACAGAATGTCAGTTTCGAAATAGCTGTGTCAGTAATTTCTTTGAAGTTAGTCACAGCACTTGAAAGAATGGTAGATGATGACTGAGTCGATGACCGTTTCATGTCATCTTCACAGGAGAAATCAAAGAGACACAGCAACAAGTTTCTTGTATCTCTAAAGATACAGTACTGGAGTGACACAAGTAGGGATAAACGGATAAAAGTGCCTAGAATTAGAAATTGAAATTCTAGAAATGCTTTACTATTTATTTTGCATTTACCGTACCTAGATATACTGGAAGAAACTGTTATTTGGCATTACAAAAGCATTGTGTGTTACTTTGTATTGATAACACCCAAGGCTGCTTTCTGTTATATTCTCATACAGTAATAGAAAAGAAGCCTATCTCTCTGACTTAAGTGATTTATATTTCCTATTGCTATTTACCAAAGGTGGATAAAGCATTACATTAGAGGTGTTTTTTCACAGATATCCAGATATTTCAGCCTCTTCCGAAATCACTTTCTGCACTTTAGTCAGTTTTATTGTCCAGCTGTACTGAGGCCATGTGGCTTACCACACCTTTTATTAGCATTGCCTTTGTAAAACATGTGGCTTACCACACCCATTATTAGCACTGCCTTCATAAAACATGTGACTTACCACACCTATTATTAGCATTGTCTTCATAAAACCTAGCAGTATAATGAAGCATGGTAAACCATACGTAAGCATTGGGAGGTATGACATGATATTGAGAGCTATGGTAAAAACATGGACAGCCACGGTAAACTGTGGTAAATGCATAGTGTAACCATGGGGAATGCATGGGAAAACTAAAAATAACAGTAGTAAACTTTTCTAAGGTTAACACTGGCCCCATTCTGTTGAATATATTCGGCTTGTTTCTGTACTTTAAATGAAGATATACAGATGTTCCAAGTTCAGCACTCTGTTTCTTCAGCCATTAGGAAGGTCGCTGTGTTGTTCTTCTCTGCTACCCTGTGATGAAATGTGAAATGCACGGCAGACAAGCCTAGAGTGTAATTCAAATGCGTCTCTGCTGTAAAGTCATGCTACATGGTTCAGCACCTTATCATAGCATTCCCTTACATTGTGTCTACTGTGATATATTCTTCATTAGGACATGCAGAAGTAGTCCTGTAGACGTGTGCCCGCAGCAGAATGTTATTTGCATGTTTGCCTCAGTATAGTTTTCAGGGAAGGAGGCAGATGGTACTGGAGCGTCTCAATGAACCCCTCAAGGATTTGCAGTTGGTTTCAACTCCACAGCTACTACTACTACTAATGTGACAGTCAAGGTAAAAGTAATCTTCAAAAAATATTCCTAAATCATGCAGTTGATCATGTCTGGTGGTTTGTTGATACAATGACTCTGCTGTTTTGTATAGTTTATTTTAAAACTGCGTTTTTATAAGTTGTATGATAATGGGTTGCAATGAACTGCACTTCAGTCCATATGAACCCATACACACAGTTTTTTGTGATGGGCGATTAGTCAACAGCTAGTTTCTGAGGTTGACTGTCACTATTCTATTTGATTAGTCGAGTCAACTATTCAGAGCTGCCCCTAATCCACATACATACATACATGCATACATAACAACAAACAATGACAACTGCCACGTTTATATTATGTATAGGTAGGGGGCTACCTAATTCACGATTTAGTGGAAATCGGGAAATTGAGGAGTGACCCCGAAATTCACCTCTTTAGGGACTAATGCATACCTGATTAGTGTGAAGAGAAAAAAAGAACCCTAATTTAAATGAACTGCTGCACACCAAGAATGAACTGCTGCACACCGCAAGCGACGTAAACTACATGTCCTTGTTTAAATGACAAACTGCTGAACTGCTGCACACCGCAAGCGACGTAAACTACATGTCTTCATTCTATAGACAAGCTGCTTTTTTTGGTATTCCTTCGCCGTCCTGTGCACTTTAGCAAAAGAAAAAAAAAAGTTCTTAGACAAGTAACATTAAAAAAAAATACTCCAAAGCAGTTAACGTTCTTGTTTACTGTTCACGTGACAACAGTGTTTTAATCAGCCTATCGGTGCGTCTGCACTGGCTTTTCTGTGACCTGTACTGTGCAGTAGGAGGTGGGACAAAGTCAGTGTTGCATTGTTATTTTGACTTTCAGCATTTGGAGGTAAAATACCAAAATGACAAAATAATAGTAATTTTTATATAGCGCCTTTCATAGTGGACCACCATCATAAAAGAGCTTTAGAGTCACTTACAACAACGTCTCATCCGAAAGACGGAGCACAAGGAGGTTAAGTGACTTGCTCCGGGTCCACAATGAGTCAGTGGCTGAGATGGGATTTGAACCGGGGACCTCCTGGTTACAAGCCCGTTTCTTTACCAATTACCACACAGCCTCCTATTACACAAAATTATGTTACGGATGATGATAATGTCAAGAAATTTCCCAAAGAAACCATGCAGATGAAGGTAAATTGTTGTGCACATCTTGTAAGGTGACTTTGGAGAACATACGATCGATCGCTGTTTCGCTTCATAGTCACACATTAAACGAAAGAATACTACAGAGGCTGCTGAGCAGAACGTAAAACAAACAGCTTTCAGAAAACAAACTTGAAAGTCAGCGCAGACAAAAAGTATTCCTGTCGGTTGTCAGTACTACAGGTACTACAGGTACGATCTAGCACAGCTATATCGCTTCAAACAACCCGCTGCTTACTTTTTTAAACAGTTAGACCTGCTTACTTTTTAAACCAAGTTATGTTTGCTTTTATAATGATTTTTCATTTTATTTTGTTTTATATTTGCATGTCGTTTTATACGTTACGTTTCGTTTTATTTCGTATTTGCGTAAAACACGGGGCTCTACTACTGACCAAGCCTCAGTTTTTTGAGGGCCTCTGTGAGAGAATACACTTGTTAGAATGACTTGTGACTGGGGTGGGCTGAAAAAACAACTCTGTAGTATTGTAAGATTATTTTTGTTATTGTTTATGACCAGTAAATGCAGGACCAGTAATTATTTTAAAGTTAGGTTAATGTTTATATTTAAAGAATTTATCATTTGTGTATAATAATCAACATTTAATACAACATCAGTATTATGATTAATACAATTATAATAAATAAATAAATATTTCCTGTTAAAAGGCTAATAAGTCAGTTGGTTAAACTCTTCTGTTAGCATTAAGCTTACTTTCTAATATTGCTTTGCAGTAGTGTTTTAGTGTTTGCCTTCTAATTGTTTGTATTCCATAAGCTTTATTGATAAACCAGGAAGTGAGTGTAGTTGAATTTAGAAAACAATGTGTACAACGTGTGAGCTGCAGTAATGAAACTGTATGACTGTAATGTGTCTGCTGAATTATTGATATGAGTTATTTACCACATCCAAACCCCAACATTGAAAAGCACACACAGTTCATTATAGAATCTGGAAATCGATGTATTTAAGTGGTGTTTATTTTTAACAACCACATTTTGCCAAATAATAATAATAAAAACTGAACTGAAAAATTCAAGCCCTAATTATGCATTACTCTTCACAGTAACATATGTTTTTATTCTCACAGTACATTAGGTGACCTGTCATCATCGTTTACATCATTACCATTGACTTTAACATTATTATACAAGGTGTCCACTATCTAACTCTGTATGGTGTAATACAATTCTTAAAAATGTACAGCAGTAGTAAGACCTCCTCTTCCACTGCACAGGTGTTACTGTGAGCTCCCAGATCTACCTTCTCACCCCCTCAGCCAAGCAAACTTCAAACAGGAGCAGCAACTCAGTCTATACTTGATAAACTTAAATAGTTGTTATTGCAAACTTTAGTCGCTATTTCAACCCCCTGTGCCACTGTAATTTGTTAGATGTCTTCTGGTCACTTACTCACAGTTTCCATAATGCAGTAGAATCAAGAATTACAGTTTTGTCAAATCAAAAGGACAAAGGAATATTTGATGTCAGTATTTGACATTGAGTTGCTGTGCAGTGGAGACAGTTTTGTTTTGTAAACACAGCTTTGAGCTTTCTCAAATTTAGAAGTGACTCATCCGGCAAATAAATAAATTAAATTTCCCATAAAAAATGATTGAGAGAAGCAACTGCGTATTAAAAAAATAATTATGCCAAAAACAGCTGGTTTAAAATCTGTGCAAAGCCAGGCCTAACGCTTTATTTCATATCTTTCCGTTTGCCAGTGTGTCACATTTTATTCTGATTATAGCACCATCTGTCATTGTAAGTATAGCACAGAGGGGTGTTTTACATGAAAATTGACTACATCCTATGGATACTGTGCTATATCAGTTTCTTGAAATTAAAAACAGCACCATCTTCAGTGGAGGCCACCCTGTTATTCTGAAGTGTAAGAAACATGAAAGTCATCAGATTTATCATTTGCATACAATTCAGTAATCTTAGAGCCCAGTAATCTTTGTGCACCTTTCCTCCTGTGATATTTAAGCATACCTGAAGGATTGATTGTTTAAGTGTTTTTGTAAATCCTCTGTTTCTTTTAACATCCATATCTTTTAAATTGTTAGAGGTAAGGACTCAAATGATGTTAAGTCATTCAAAATTGAATTGAAGACTTATTTTATAGATTGAGCTGTCAACATTTAGGCCTGTGTATTTCCATGTTACAGTGCAGGACTGTTTTTATGTTGTTTTTACTTGGCCTTTGCATCTGTTTGGGTCAGTGTTATTAAACCAGTAGTTTGTGTGTTTTTATGCACAACGCTTTTGAGGTGTCTCAGCACTTTAAAAGTCAGAATTTGTTGTTGTTATTTCGAATTGATATTTTCTAGAGTTGTAGATTTCAATTTGATCCGTGACGAAATATGGGGGCCATATTGTGAATTTGTTTCCAGATTATAAAACAGAAACGCTTTTAGATACTTACTTTACATTTGATGTTCTGTTATTGTACAGATCTGTAATGTACTGTAGGTGTTATTCAATAAAAGATGACCCTTCAGAGTTTTTTTTTTTTTTTAATCAGAACCTCTTCTGAGAGACAATCTGAGATAGTCCTTTCATATTTGCAGCGTTACATAAACAGGAAATGCGTCTGTGACACCGAACTCTTGCCCGAAGTTCATTTTTCCAGGTTTCTGGCTCTGAGATCTGTTACTCCTGCTTCATGCACGGCTATGAAAATGGCACATGATTTTCTGAGTCACGCTCCATTACCCATACATTATACCTGCAGAGCTGATATTTATACAGGTTTACAAGGCAACAACAATATGGAAGTATTTTACACACCACCTTTCACACTGGTAAACCGTATGGACAATCTTAACCAAGTAATGTTTGTGTTCATGTTTGAATCACTACCTGGCTTCAGTTTACCATTAAATACATGTGGTTGTAATTGCCCTGGAAACACAGCTATAATATAAATATTAATTTCTACCTAGCTGGCGCAGACACCCCAAGGCTAAAAGGCCATAAAGCTAATGAAACAGGCCAGTAAGTCTTACCTCTAATGCAACGAGAGAGAGGGGTGAGCTGCGTGGGTATTTAAGTGTTTTTGGTAGGTTACAATGAGAGGGCGAAGTGTGTAGACACAAGATTTCTTCCCCTTGTCTTGCAGCTACAGAACAGTGCTGGAATAGAAGTCAGATGCCAAGCTGCACATATTAAGCATTGCTGTCTGTCGCAGTGGTCATTTCCAGCTAGATCATTAATTAACCAGGTGACAGTTAATGAAAGACAAGGTCACTTATCTGCAGTTAATGATTGCTGCACAGGATATTAATCCTTTTATAAACCGAACAAACATTTTTTGTGTATGACGATATTTTTTAAATGTTTCATATTTTGCTGCTTGAAAGTTATTTTGGTGTTTCTAACATTTAGAAACTTGAGTAATAACTCTTTACACATATTTATCAAATGTGTGAACATTAAGTACAGTGCACTGTGTTTATAAGAATCCCTTCCATCCTGGGTCTTTTGATTCTTATAAGTGGGTGTTTCTTAAAAATGGATAGATATGTTTACTGTGGTGCAGAATCAAACTTAATGTGAGAATGATAAGAGCTTGTTCCCTGGCTGCAGTGTAATGGAGTGACCACAAGATGTCACGCGTTCCTGCATGTTTGCACGCCCACGAAAAATCCACAGCTGCTTTTCCTTAACGAATTAAGGATAATAGTCAATTAGTTAACTGTTTGTTAAAGTTAATGACACCTGGCTTAGCCGATAGCTTTGTGATGGGGTATAGAAGAGTAAGGAAGTAGAAGTAACAAAAAGAAACCAAAACTAGAGTAAGAGATCTAGTTTTTGTTCCACACAAAGTACTGTTTAGTTGCTCCAACTGAGAGCTAGGTTTTTGTTTGTTTAATTAGCAGTTGTTGATTACAAACTTGTCCAGTGTTTTCTGCATCATTGCTGTGTATGTGCCTAATCACGTGAGATGTGATCAAATTCAAAAACAGCTTTATTGGCTGTACATGTCATTGCACTTGATACAATACCGTATTACATGTAGTCAGTTTGCCCCGAAATGATTCTTATAATTGCTTGATTCTTACATTGGTTGTGTAACAGGGCGAGGCGCCCTGTACATGTATTTGTTTTATTTTTGGAATGGGGTACCCCTCCGCCTCTGTGTAGTTTATTATTTTGTGTTTGTTTTGTTGTATTATTATTATGATTTATGTGTAAATATGATGGTGTAGCCGTGTTATTGTTTATTTGTATTAATTAAAAAATGTATGTGACTGAGTAGCCATATGTTTTGTTTTTGTATTGTGTTGCAGCGTGGATGGGAAGCCCCATCCACATTAATAAACTCGTGCAGAAGGTGGCCATCTCCCGAAATTAAGTGATTAATTTGTTGCTAATTGGGAGATGGTCACCTGCAGCTCTCTGCACTCTGAGTGGGAGTACAGAGGAGAAGTACGGGAGAGCGGGAGGAGGAAGGAAACTGAAAAAGAAAAACAAACAGAACCGCAGAAAGGACGAGATTAGACAGAATTAAACTGAATTGTGACAGAACGGGCTTAAAATTGCAATACATTTAAAATGCAACGTTGTATTACACATTCGAACTCCTTTCATGTCTTCAGTGTATATAAATTTCTAATTTTATATAGGCATTTCAATGACCATTGCTGTTTTGTAATTCTGTGTTATTCACCCCAATAATTTATTGTTTATCTAGCAGACTCCTTTATTCAAGGTGACTTACAGAGACTAGGTCGCTGTGACTTATAGCTGAGCAGGCACTGCAGACCAAGCAACTCATTAGAACCATCATTGTTAAACTGCAGCCATGGGTACATCTTCAGCCAGTTTGCATGAAAATCTCTTAACTTTCCCTTCACTGACATCGCTTGTAGTGCTGTCTAATCTGTGTATTAGTTGGTGGAGTGTGACTGAGTTTAGTAAAAAAATATTTATTTTTTGCCAAATTACCCTTTGTATTTTTTCATCATGAAAGTTTATGTTGTTTTTAAATTGGATTTTTCTGAAAAATGTTATACCGTTTGATTTTTACAATGGAAAAGTGACCTATATTTATTCACTCAGAAGACATTGATTTGTGTTTGTTTGAATTACAGTTTTATCAGCATACTAGGCTCTCTGTATTTCTTTTTTTATTGTTTTATGAATGAGTATGAAATCGCCTTGGTGCCCTTGGGTTGGATTTATATTTTGCCTTCCTGCCCCTTAGAGCTGCCTTGGTGCCACTGAATCTTCACGCCCAACAAAGGCAACATCGCCTTGCCCATCATGACCTTAACTTCATGCCCTGTGTAAGTAGCTAGATATTAATTAAGTTAAAAAAAAAAAATGCAAATATAAAAAACAGAAGAACAGGTTGTGAATGACACATCAAATTTCAGCAATGATGTTATTAATACAAAAAACTCCCAATAAGAGTGTACGTCATCTTTTTACAAATCAAGGGGGTTCAGTGATTGTAGAAAAATAAAGAAACAATTTGACTCTGTCGTTGCCCTAGGAAACACTAGGAAATGGTTGTTCGCACAGACCCAAGAGTGAGTGAATCTAATACCACTTTCACACACACATGTCGGTACTGAGCTGTGTCAGAGATGTTTTAAAAATTCATTAAAATACCCATTCACACAGCACGAAATTGTGCAATCTATGTTGGTATAATATGATAACCCTTTCACTCAGCCAAAGAGATCCTGTGAGTATAACTTTCAAACCTGTCAATCAACAAATCGTTTTCATGGCAATGGAAATCAAACAAATAAATAAATAAGGTGGTTCAGACACGGCATAAAATATGACGGCTCTGTGACGGTATAGGCAATGCACACAGACCAAAATGAAATGAAATAAATAAAAGATCATGCCAAAGTGTATTTTAGTTGCGCACTGAATCATTTACAAAACCAGCAGTCTGTCATCACAGTTGGAGACGGTTTTCTTTGTACAGTGCGCTGTTCTTCATTAAACTTTGTTACAAGTGAAACAGAACTGGGTGCAGAAGACGCTGAGTTATGCAGCAGCCTGTCAACACGTTTTACAAGAGTCACAGTGTTTGGTGCTTTTTAATACTGTTTTGAATTCTGCCCATAGTGTAAATCAGAAGTCTTTCAAGTGGGAGCTTGTATATAATTATTTCATTATTGCAGGGATGAAACCGCATAAATCCCAGACAATTGAAACTTCACAGGCATGCTGTGCTTTTACATTTTTGAAACACGCAGAGATTTATTGGGTCACAGTTTAAGCATGACCGCAGCCTTTAGGAATGAAAGAAAAATCATGACGTTGACTTTGTAATGCAGATTCCTGGTTGCTAGTGTACTGCAATGTAGTCTAACGTGGGAGCATCAACGGGACATACATTTCAGATATTTTATTTGCAATTGTAAATTGATTTGTTGTACATTTATAATTAATTAATATTAAAGATCCACAACAAGGCTTCACTTTTAACGCTTTGCTCAGTAGAAAATGAATCAAATTGGTCCCCTTTTTTAAAGCATAAAATCTTTGGTTCAAATCTCTGTGTAATTATGTGACTATTTCTTGTCAAGTCTAAAGTATTAAAGTAGATTTATTTTTCCAACTCCCTGCTAGGCAGTTAGTACCCATTACTTAGTGTTAAAAGCAGCACTTACAAATGGAAATAAGATGTGACAGTCCAGTTTAATTCTTGATAGTGAATAATTGCCTGAATCAGTAGCCTGATAGCTGCTCGGTCTCTGATATTGTATTTGTGTTTCTCATTCGCTCACGAGCTGTGTAATGGGAAGCAGTGTTCTGGCGTCTTTGCTTCAGTTCGGGGTGAACACCTTGCTCCTACAGCTCTTTAATAAGTGTGCTCTTTAATGTTTGTTTTTATATTTTAATTTAAAGTAAAAGTCCATTATGTACTGATGGACTGTCTCAGATTTTGATAAAACTTGTTACATGTGGTGCTTCTTATTGGAAAATACATTTTCAAGAAAATGTTGTGTAAATTGGTTAGATGTACACAATTGTAAAATCGAAATAATTATTCATAAAAAATAACATAAAGTTAAATAACAATTCCCATTGTGTAACGTGAATGCACATTCAGGGAAACATACTTCAAAGTAGCCCTGATATTAGAACAATCCACACAGATGTAACATTTATCAGCTTGTCGTGTGCATTTACCACATACTGCTCTTTCACACTGGGCACAGACATCAGAGGTTTTATTTTTATTGCATTTAGCTACCTGGCATTGTTTTTTCTTGAGGGTGTCACTTGGTGCGAACTGTATCCCCTTTGCAGTTTTCTGATCGAAATGTTTCTGTCAGAGCTCTTTGGCTAGCATCAAGGTGAAATCTCTCTTACTGATATTTCCCATGTGCATTCCTTATACAAAACAAAGGAATTGATGGCTGCCATGTCCAGTACATTGTAAAATACAGCAACTGGACACTGGTGGTTGCTTTCATGGAGTACTAGGTTTTGCACAGATGGTGGAAACTATCTTCTCGCTTTGTTCCAACCAGGCTGTGTTTTTTTTGTTTGTTTTGTTTAGTTTTCAACTGTTTTGCTAATTACAGTGAAATTTAAAAAAAATGTCATTGGAAACATTCATCCTAAAGTACCACACTGTCACCCAGTCTCTGACCAGCTGGGCGAGTTTCATCTTTGCTCAGGTAGGGGTAGGGTCCGCTGCCAGCCAAAACCTGATCCCAAATTTGACAGGTTTGTCCAGGTAATGTTTTGTGTTTAGCTTGAAGCATGCCATGTTGTTTTCAGTGAAGTCATTCCAAATTTGTGATGCCAAGGCAAATATATCTGTAGTTGCTCTCAAATCAAAATGCAGAAATCTCAAGATTTCTCTTCAAATTCTTGTAATAGTAATATTTTAAGACAGCAGACTATATATACTGATGTAAACAGCCAGACGGCAGTTCTGCAAGGAATTGATAGGATTACAATAGATATTTGAACAACACTTATCTAGACTTCAAGAGCAATAGTCTATTCAAACACATACTGCTGTAAACTCAGTGGAGGTACAAATAACAAACTGGCAATGAAAGCATGTATTGTAATAAGCCGTCAAAATGACAGCTTTTGGCGGTTCTAGGTAGAAGTGCGTATAACTTTTTGTATTTGAGATTTCTGACTTTGAACTGCCATCATGGTATTTACATCGATCTAGGAAAAGTTAAGAACAGACAACCGCAGAAAGTGCAGTGCCCGCAAACTCACGCAGTCCTGGGTTTGGTTTGGAACTTCAGAAAAAAATGCATTCAAACTTGTTACACGTTACATGCAGCCTCTTGCAGATTCATAGTCCCTCACTAACTGTTAACAGCTCTGGCACCAGAAGCCCACTATGTTTGCTGCACTTCAGCGGATGCTCAGTGGTTCAGATGTACAGTGTTATGAAGCACACTGAGACCCTGTTAGGATGAGAAGTGTTCTGTAAATGTTCATTTCTGTTCCATTCCCCCTCAGAGAGCTGTGAGCCAAGGGGAGGTCAGCGGCAGTGTGAATGAAGGATATTGAAACGCTGCACCTCTGGGAGAGGTGGGTGTGAGCCTCGACTGCTCCCAGTGGGAATGTAGCATTGAGTTAGTATTTATCTCTATTATATAGAAGTCTATTAAGTGTAACAGCAGGCACACAAGTTACTGGAAATAGAATCAGATGCAAGTTAGGGCCTCGTTTACGAAAGAGCATTACATGTAGCTGTAAAGTTGTGATATAAAAAGTACAATTTATGTTTTCTTATGAGAATATACCATTGACTGCATTTCTAAAAGAGATTTTGACAGTCTCAGCTAAGACATGAATGCCATTTGTAAACTAAACCTCTGCTGTGTTGGTCAGCCAGACTTAAGTGGATTATAAATTCTGAGAACTGTTTTACAAAAGATTCCTGCTGTGAAGAGCAATCAGATGTGACTTTGTTAAACAAATTCAAGCCTTTATCAGATTAAGTATCACGCTTCAAACAAAGCGTTTCACACTGACAATAAAAATGCTAGTTACGAGATACCATGTCTAAAGGAATGTGTATTCAATACGAAATCTGGTCAAAATGGTGTCATACTGCTATTTGTTGGACAGTGGAGATGGTTCAGTTTCTAATTCAAGTATATTGGCTTTGCTGGTGATTTATGTTAACTGTTATAAAAACAGTATTCTTGTGAACTCGTAAATTTGTAAGCATTGAAAATGTAGGGTACAAACCCTCTGCGGTCCTATGTCGGACCAGGTCTGACATCACAATTTTCCCTTTCCGGTCCGATGTGGGACCCTGTCTGACATCATCAAAAAGACGTCAAGCAAAGGTCTTTAGTTGGCCAGTTCTAACAAAAGTGTCAAGCATGAAGATCTTTAGATTGTTTTTTACCTGGACAAATGCTTCACTGGCCCTTTAGACCAATAAGGAACTGAGAGTCTACCCGTCAAAGAGGGCGGATCTAAGTATGGGGCTGATTTTGGTGCCATCAAGATCACACAGATATAAACAAACAAGATAGCTGCTTCCTTATCAGCTGTCCCAAAGATATCACGGACTTGAACATCTTATGAGAATGTTCTAGTGTAAATAAGGAGTACTTGTCGAGGTACCGCGGCTCACTCCTGGTTATCCTGGACTCCTTAATAAAATAATGACTTGGAGGAGTTTTTATTTTTCAATTCAAGCAGAGCATGGGTGAGTGGCCCCTGGTTAATATGTTAGTAGGTAATATTTAGTAACAGTATAAAATAGTTCTATAAGTTTAATTTCCAGCTTATTTTTTGATTGGTGTTTTTCAGGTCCCTTGAAGTAAAGTGATAGTAAACGAGTGTGCCTTTTGAGAGAAAATGTCTTCCATCTGCTGCGTTTTGTTGGTGTGTGGTGTGGTGCGGTAATTGCTATTTCAGGAAGTGTAAAGAAGACTTCCTGTACCTTGACCTTGTTACCTTAGAATTGTGATTGAGGGTTTTGAAGTTATGGATGGTTTCTTGAAGTATATCTTGGTTTGTTGTAAGGTGTAGTTCCGTGATTGTTGGCAGTCCTAGTATTGGTTTTACATTGAGAGGTTGCCGATAAGCTATGAAGAGGGGTTCTGGGAACATTTGCTTAAGTTTATTGCAGCAGTTTTGTGATTATTTTGAAGTGCAGGGTTGTAGCTAAGCGTGTCCCGGTTCCTTTTTGTTTTTGGTTTCCATTGTAATAGATTTTCTGTGTGTATTATCCTGGTGTGCAATGTTTGTTCTACTGTTTTGTGTCTCCACTATCGCCCAATGTTTCTTTAAGGTTTATGTTTAACATTTGTGTGGCTGTAATGTCTTAGTGTCCGGTTGAAGCTGGTTTGGTTCTGATAACGGGGATGGATGGTAGGATTGTGATACAAGAAGATTTAACTTTATAGTCACAGCATTCTCTCTCTCTCTCTCTCTTTCTCTCTCTCTCTCTCTCTCTCTCTCTCTCTCTCTCTCTCTGCTCCGTACAGAAATATATATTATATATAGGCAGTCCAACATATATTCAGTTTGTCCCATCCGTGCCTTCAGTGTGTCACGGTTTATATATATATATAATATATATATATATATATTATATATATATATTACAATATATTATGAATAATATTGATTCCTATATATATATATGTGAAGAACTATTTATGCAAATGTGATGAAACTTGTTAAACTTCATATATTTCATATCATATTTATTTATACATTACTGATGGTAAAATAATGATACTAGACCATTGAACTACAGAGCATCTGTGTATTCTGTATCAGAAACCTTTTTGTGTTTTAGAATGAGTGGCTGAGCTGAGCTGCTGTGAGATGGGTCATTTATCTAATGCCGTTTGTATTCAGTCACAGTGAGTAGGTTTGTAAGCAGCCAGTGTTTGTTTCTGAGTCATTTCCTCTTGGCCCATTAGTACCAGGATTTCTCTCTGCTCTGGTGCTCTGATTCACTGAACTGTGCCTTCAGAGAACTGCATCATTTTAGAGTTATTATAGCAAATTGAGGTTTGTTCACTAAAATAACATTTACGTGCTGTCTGTTTTCTTGAATTTTACCAAAGATTTCTGAGGCAGCGTTTTTACCAGCGGTTCTCTAACTTTCTGGGGTGATGGACCCCCAAAAAAAGAAAAAGCAAGCAAGCAAGAAAGAAAAAGAATTGCAGTGAAAGTTGTTTTAATGTATCTAATTAGCCACGGGTGACCCTGAACACAGCCTTGACAGGACATGGCTAGACTCGACACAGCGCTAGATGACTCCAGGGATGTTAATCAGATTACTCAGTAATGTAACATGCAATTGGTGTAGGAAAGGAGGGAAGTGAGCAGAGTCATGATGACAGGTGCCTCGTTCAAGTTCATCCCAAGCATGTGCAATTGGATTGAGGATTGGATTGGATCTAGGAAACCTCTGCAGGCCCCCAAGGTCCCCTGATGTAATCCATACATCGTTTTGTACTGCAGGTGTCGTCTTACATTAATAATTGCAGATCTCATCTGTTTCAAAGCCAAAAATCACAAAAGCAAACCAAAGATGGATCATTACATGTAATTGAGTTTAAAGGTCTGTCAAACAGTGTCTCCTTTTTGCTAGTGTAATCAAGCTGTTTTCAAACAGGTTTATGTCCTCGAGGGATTATCATTAGTATTTAAATGAACTTGTTATTAGTGGAACATGATAGGACAGTGCTGGGAATATTAAGCAAATATGTGATACGTCTATGCATTAAATGTGAGCTGTGAACAGGTGTGTGTGAGTCCAATTGTGATGAAACAGTCTAAGAACCTTCTTCAGTTATTGAGTTTGTAATGGGGTTGTATGGAGGTGTCTGAGAGTCTGCCTGTATTCCTGTCTGTATGTCTCACTTCATGTTTTTAATTTATCTAGAGTCCTGCTCTGTTATAGTATGATTATTCCTCACTTCAGATTGAAGCAGGTGTTAATGTGTGGGCAGTCATGGTAACATTTGCACAGTTCTGTTTTAAGAAGGTAAAATCACACCAAATATACAGAACTAAACTGCAGTCATGCACACATTTACTCGGATGACAAAACATTGATCCAGGTCAGGGGTGTCCCGTGGGCTGGATCCGGTCACCCGAGCGATGTCACCCGGCCCGGGAATATTATTTTGTTATTCAATAGGATACAGGTTAAAAACAAAATGCCAAAAAATGAGTGCTGGGACAAATATCTGAATTTTTTTTTTTTTTGACATGTATTTGAAGGCACAAAAAAATATATCTATATCCGTCAGAAATAATTTTCTCTGCATGACATTTTTGTTGCGGATTCATTCTGCTTGAGCCGCTGCTCTCTTTTCCTCGCTTGTCACCTGCTTGCCATTGTCAGTGCTGCTGTGAGTCAGGGGCATGTCCTGCCAGCTGGAGGCATGTTTGCACACGTCTTGTAAAAGGTGACAGTGAGTAAAATATTTAGGGTAATGTAAATATGCTATATATGATCAATTTTTGTTAAATACAATAACTTTGAGGTTTTGGGTTCGTCTTTTTGTTTTTGTAACTGCCACTCAGCCCGTGCCAAGCGCCAGGGTATCAGATCTGGTCTGCCACACTAAACAGTTTTGACACCCCTGCTCTAGGTGTTAGCTTCTAGACATCTACTACTGATACCAACATGATGATTCTAGCTCTATTTGGCATGGATTTGTCAAGACACAGCTGTCCCTAAAAAACACTGGAGGGATTTCCAATGCTGTGGGTATGCATACTTAGTCAGCACGATTGATAATCCAACATGCATAATAGCTGAAATAGCAGAAAAACAACTTAGGTCACACGTTGAGAAATTATCAAGCTATGTTAAGGATACAACACAATTTTTAAAAAGACCTGAATCACTAAAGCACAACCTTCCAGAGAATACAATTATATTTTGCATGGATGTAAAATCCTTGTATCCAAGTGTCCCTCGTAAAGAAACTTTAGAAGCTTGTCAAAAAGCACTAGATAATAGACTAGATAAATCAATACCCACAGCAGAGGTGCTGAACATGATCAACGTAGTTTTAGAAAACAGTTATTTTACATTTGTTGATAAAAATTACAAACAAAACGATGGTACAGCAATAGGATCTAAATTAGGAATGCATTTTCTAGTACATACATGGGGAAATGAGAAGAACAATTACTTAGAAAATCAGAAAGAGAACCTTTAGAATACATTTGGTCTGTAGATGATATTTTTGGGGGTTTGGACACATGGAGAAGAATCTCTTTTGCAGTTTCATAAAATGGCAAATTAAATACTCAGTAATATTAAGGTGGGCCTTCGATGGAAATAGAATTTTTAGATACCATAGTAAAGCTTGAAGGTTCAACTGAGACTGACCTCTTCTGTAAACCTACTGACATGCACCAGTATTTACACATGTCCTCTGCACAGCCAATACACACTAAAAGAGCAATCCAAAAGGGGCTAGGAATAAGAATACAAAGAATATGCTGTAAAGAAAGTGACTATGTAAAACAAAGACATGTATTAAAAACAAATCTTAAAAAAAGATGATACAACGAGTTAAGGAAAGTGGACAAACTGAAAAGAGATGATCTACAAATTATAAAGATAGAGATAAAAAGGTCAAAAGAGTCCCATTAGTAATGATTTACTTTAAACTTTTGCCCACTATTTCTAAGATGGTTTGGAAAAACTTACGGATTCTAAATAATTCAGAAACATTGAAAAAAAGTATTTCTGAAGGCCCCAGTTGAAGCATTCAAAAGAGAAGCTAATTTAGGTGATTTGAGTTCACAGTAAACATAAAGAATAATTCACAGAATAAGTTCTACAAATACTTGCACTGAATACATGGACAAAAGAAAAAATATAATTAAACACCAGAACAGCACACATCCACTAACAACTAATACCTACTGTAAAAATAGCAAAGTTATCTATGGAATAGCCTGTGAAAAATTTGATGAAATCAAATATGTTGGAGAGACTGGAACAACTTTATATAAAATAATTCAGAACTACCTTTCATTAATTAGAAATAAAAAAATGAATGAACTAATACAGAACAGAACTTCACCAGTCAAGGACAGGGTTAGGATTAGGGTTATAAATGATGTAAAGTTTGTAGTATTAGAACAGCTCACATTAGACAATGCAACATATAGAAAATTAAAAGAAAGTAAGTGGATAAATAGACTGAACATGATTATGCCAGAGGGACTAAGAGAAAATAATGAACTAATTCACTCCAATAAATATATAACATTTAAATAAATAAATAAACAAAATTAATTCAAAAGTTGTGCATGCTGATGTGCTGGGGAGGCCAAATCAAGGCTGATCCTCAGAGCCAGTATTGCATGATAATATAAATATAACTTTATTTAAAATAATGTTAATTAGAATTAATATAAAGCACGGGGTAAGCACTTTGTCTGCTTAATTTAAACTGAGCATTTCAATCGCATGCATTTGCATTTTGTTTCAGCCAGCCAAAGAATATATGTATTGCTTAAAAAGATTATAGATATGACTGCTTATAATTTACTTAGATTTGAACAAAAACCTCTTTTTTGAAAGTCCAACACGAAAGATTGGTAATGATAAAATCAGAAGTTAAATAGTGAAAACTGTGTCGTTGACGACTGTAATTGACAATTGTTATTGGCTACACAAATCAGCACTCACAGATCTTGTAAAGGCAGATCAGGGTGCAAGACTGGTTCCTTGTTATAAATAGGGTTTTTGTTTTCTACCATTCCACTTAACAAAACAGAAGCCTTTTTCTTCTTCTTTTACCCACCCTGAGAGAATGTGCTGCCATGCGTTCACAGTTATGGTATTGTTTGTTTCCCTCTAACAAATCTGCCAGCTTTTTATTTAGCTGGCTTGGTCCAAAGGTCAAGACAGGCCTCAACTACCATCACTTGCTTCAGTTAATGCAGCCCCTGTACATCCTTCACTTAGCTAACAGCCACGAATAGCTAGCCCTTATTCTGTGCTCACTATAGTTTAACAGTGGCACCTAGAGGTGGATTAAAAATATATAAAATACAGTTTCATGAGCAACATTATTTCTTTGCTTTCTACTGCAGTGGCTAGGAAGGTGCTCTTGAGCTGCTTGTATTTGGAACTCAGTTTAGTAATGCAAGACTTAAAGCTGCTGTGACCCATAGTCATGTTCAGTTTAAACTGCAATATCATTGCTCTGTTGACTACATTATTGGATACTGTGCAGACATTGTTGACTGACCAGTTTGTTAACATTACCTAAAGTCATTTTAGCTGCCGGTACATAGCCTTTCTCCGTCCTTGAAATTCTGAACTATCAGCCACCCTCCTCCAACTACTTGCAACAGCAGTGCATGAATATTTTAGGTAAGCTCTGTTTTAGCTCAGAGGCAAAACAAAAATATAAAGAAAGGCATAAAAAGGGAGCTTCCTTTTCAGTTACAGTACATGTTTAGCATATGTGTATTCTGATGACCAGGGTACAGAATGTCCAGAATCTTCCGGAACCAAATAATTATCTTCTTACTGTATAAAGAAGAAAGTTTGTCTGTCTATCTGTTCCTTTATGCATTCAGACCCCACAGGAGCCAGTGCAAACAAACTTTGCATGGCCTCCTCTTTCATCCAGGGGAAGGTTGAGGGCTAATTTTCGATCCAAAATGTAGACCCCCATCTTCAATAAGGGCTTGTGATCAGCGCTAGTCTCATCATTTAACCTCTGTATATTGCAGATGTTTCCTTTCATTAGGTACAAACCTAACTCAGAAGAGAGACCCACATCCTGAAGGGCAGTCTGAGCTATCACTCCGGGCATTGTTTTATATTTCAAACCGGAACTGAATGTACCAGGATGGAAGTACAGAAGCAGCTGCTTTTCTGGGTATATTGATAACATTCTCATCGGTCTCTACTGACCAGTGTAGTTCAAAAGTAGCTGTGAGAGGCGACTTGCGGGCAATCCAGCAGCTTTCAAAGATAGCTCACCGAACAGAGTGAACTGCTGGTCTCAATAAAATTAACCAGGAGCACGAATACAGTACTGCCACCTTGTCATTGGGGGTGAACAACATTCAGGATAGCTATAATGAATATACGAAGACAGCTTTAATGACTATACTGTTATGGTCTCTTTGCCTAACATTAGTAATGAACAAGTCGTATTTAACATCTGGAGTTTGTTTCTTAACTTATCTAATAAAACACATGTATTTAGATTGATAGGCATTAGAAAAATTATTGATTTGTTGACTGTTGGTAAATAAAAAACACAGACAAATTAAAACATGTCTAAAACCTACTAAACCTAGCTAAAGGCGCATTAATTGCAGTGATGTTTTTATTTGGTTCAAATGCGAGAATAACTTCATTTGTTTGCTTCTGTTAGTGCACACAGAGCAAGGGGTGCAGCAAGGCGTTCTTCTTGCTGAGGAAGTCGCTCTGGTTATCGCTGTATCGCTTCAGTAAGAATATAGATTATAGGTATGCTGTCTCCAACTATACCTGACCGGAAAAGAGAAACGCCGCCACCCAGAATGGGGAGATCAGAGTTACCCACAATGATCGCATTATTCTGAAACATTACGAAAAGGTATTTCGAGTGAAACAGAAGGAAAGGAAGACAGAAAGGTGTAGTGTATCTCATATGATATAACCTGATAACTCCAGGAGTAACATGGTGAATTCCTTTTCACAAACACATCTTTTTATGCTTTAACTAACAATTGAGTTATATTCTCAAAGCTGTCTACTCTAAACAGTGCAGTAGTTTTCACAAAGCAAACGTGCACCCAATAAAGTTACCAAAGCAGAAATAAACCACATGTGGTTTTTCTAAGTAGTTTCTTTGTTTTAACTGGAAGTACAAGCATAGCAATTGTACTTGTATAGTCACTGTATACGTACTCGAGTTGTTGGTCCCCGCTGGTGGCAGCCAGTATGAAAATCCTGAAAACCAAGGCAGGGCTCACCTTGAAAGCTTGCTCTCCACTACTAGTGGGGCAGTACTTTACCATCCACTGGGATTTTGATCTTGTTTGCCATGCCATCAGTAGTTTGCCGTTTATGTACAGCAGCAGCTGTAGTGGTTGTTTTGTATTTAGGACTTGTATTCAACTTGATCCTGCTTCTTTCTTCCAACAGAGACATTTTAGTTTCATTCCTCAAGGGTCATCAACAGAAGTGGATGTTTAACATTCTCATAGCAAACCACTGCTGACTCCCTGAAGCATCGGAGGCTGTGAGCAATGTCATGTTTTAATTGTAAGGGCTTGATTTGAAACAAAAAACAGGACTGATAATGATTCGGCAGAGCAAAGAAACCTCCAGTTCACTGAATCCCTCTAGTTTGTAGAGTTACAACTGCAGAGATTCTAGCAGGTGTTTACATTTCAATCATTTTTTTAAATCAATGTCTTTTCACATTTAAATTTCATTGTTGTTATGTATCACAATCAATGAGGCTGCTGCATTCCATTCCGTGCACAAAGTAATTATGCTCAGTTGGTGTGATTGATTGACGACAAATCAGATGATAGGATTTGCAGCAAATGTAACTTGGTGTTTCATTAAACAAATGAACATAGTGCAGATGGTCACATACATTTAATACATTATTTACTGTACTTCCTATTTGGTGTTTGTAAAATACAGAATTGGTTTATTCACCTAATTTATGCTCAGCCTTCTGTCCAATGTGCTGGTTGGGTATCAAGACCAATTGTTTCAGCAGTGTGCTAAGCAATACCTTCATTAGTATATGTTTCTTCTGAGTTTTAATTCGATAAAGTGTAGATGGGAATGTCTATCATTTCCTCTCAGTACATTGAACTGTGTGGGGGTTCTGCTTCATATGAACATTGGGAACATGTATGAACAAGAGGTGGCCATTTGGCCCATCTTAGCATGTCCAGTTCCTAGTAGCTGATTGATTTCAAAACTTTGTCAAGTTGGGTCTTAAAGGAGCCCAGTGATTTTGCATCAACAACATGACTAGGTAACCCTTTCCACCCCCTCGCCACTTTCTGTGTGATTGTGTCTCCTTCCCTCTGTCCTGAGTCTATCTCCACTTAATTTCTCACTGTGTCCTCTGGTCCTGGTTCCTGTGTTGTGCTAACAGCAGCAGCTCGATTTAGCAAAATTGTGTTAAGAAAAAGTTTGTTAAATCCACTATGAATGGCCAATTATATTAGGTTTACGTGCCAGAATAAAGGTATAGATCTTCTATTGGCTGAGAAAAAGTTGCTAAAAATATGCTGAACTGGCCTAAATGTTATCATGTACAGTTTGCTAAATATTTTATGAATCCTGTCAAAAATGGCATGTACAAAAATAACTTGAAAAAAAGTGTTATGGACCAGGCCCTGCAACTGTAAAAGTCTCAACGGGAAACCAATAATTTGAAATGTTTAATCTATATATGGCTCATTTCACTGACCCTGAATCTTGAACTACCCTAGGTAATGGTTTTACACAAAGTTCTTATGTTCTAACATTAGGTACAGTAGTCCTAAATATGTGCAGGCCAGGGTCTGTGAAACCAGCCTTCCTAGGAACGACTACAGTAAACTCTCAGGAGAGTAAAACGATATGAAAATTTTGCACCTTCTTGTGTAGCCACTTGTATTAACATAATGTTGTCAAAATCAGCTATAAATGAAAGAAACTACAATTTGGGACAGTTCTTATCCGTGCCAGTTTAACAACTGTGCCCCTATGACAATATTAAGTGCATTATTAAGATATCCAGTGCATTTATTGCAAGCTTCCACAGTGCACACAGTGTAATAAATACACACGACCCAGGCATTTGGAGAGCCTCTCTGATGGCCTGCTCTTTTCTGTTGTTCTTGTCCCCAGGCTGTTAATGGAGAAGAGGTCGAATGACAGCCGGGACGGTGGTTATCACAGGCGGAATTTTAGCAACAGTCATCCTACTGTGTATCATAGCAGTGCTGTGTTACTGTAGGCTACAGGTAAGCACGTTGATACCTATAGAAGCACAATACCAAATTCAGAATTATATTCAAAAGGCAATTTTACACGCATCATTTTAAGATTCTTAGATGTTAAGACAACTGTGTTTTCTTTATGCCAACCAGAATATCACCTCCATTGGAATCATGTTTCAGTCTTAGATTAATCTTAGGTTAAAGAACATAATACAATGTAAGACAGTGCAAGTATAATTAGTGCTTTTATACTGTAGGTGTTCTAGGTCATATTATAGTTCTCAAGATATTGGATATCTGACAGGGTCCCCTCCCCTTGGGGATATTTATGTATGTGTTTATTATTATTATTATTATTATTATATTATTATTATTATTATTATTATTATCATCATGACCTATGGTGTCCTGTGTGAGATAAACCACAGCCTCCGAGTCAGACCAGGGAAGGACTGTTTTTAATATTTTTTTTGAGGGGTGGGGGGGGGGGGGGGGGGAAGCACGGCAGATGGCAGCAGCAGCAGCAACCTCAGCAGCAGCACTAGCGTCCAGCACCCAACAGGGGCCGCTGGGATGAATACCGCCTGGTCGAGACCTTGAACCAGTGCCAGGCCATTCCATCCTCAGCTGCTCTCTCTTGCCCGGAGAGGAGGAGGGACGACCGGAGGGCAGTTGGGAGGCCTACTTCAGTGCTACTGAGGCTGAGAACCCGTGCGCTGCCTGCGGGGAACAGGGCCACTTTGTGGTCAGCTGCGCCGCCTTCCAGGAGGAGAAGGAGAGGGAGCACCATGCCCGTGCGAAAGGAGCTACGACCTCCTGCACCTTCCTATGGCTGGGGAAGGATTGTCTGCCGCTCCTATCTACATCGCCATGGGGCTGCCTGTTTATCCCGCCTCCATCACCAGGGGAAGAAGTGGAGCTCCCGCACTGCTTGCTTGGCTGGGGGCTTCCCTCCCACCATCGCTTCCCGAGGGTCCACTGCTGCTGTTGCCTATGGAGGCACTGCTCTTGTCCTGTCCCGCAGCACCCGGGGCTGCCTATCCCGCAGCGTCCGGGGCTGCCTGTCCCGCACCGCCCGGGGCTGCCGGGCTCACTACACCTGGGGCTGCTGAGCCCTCAACGGCTAGGCCTGCCGAGCTTGCATCACCTGGGGATGTTCATCCCTGCCCGGGGGGACATTTACTCTGAACTGCCTGTCGTCTCTCAGGCATCGATTCTCCAAGTCAGACCGGCTGTGCAATAACAGTAGCCTCTAGTAAAGATGTCTTTTTGCAACTCACAGAATAAAATCCTACTTTTTCGGTAATGTACTGTAGGAGTTAATAAGCAGGATACTGTAAAATGCTGTCTGGAATCAAATCATATTATTACAGAGATAGACACTGATTCTAAGATTGAAATGTACTACAACAGAAGCTGTGGGTGGCAGTATATAGCATATAAATGGAACACATTTTTTGCAACCCCCTGAAGAAATTGTAGATTATATATATTTTTTTTAATTCTGTACCTTAGCTGGTAATAAGCAGGATATTGTAAAGAATGCAGTTCTCAAATACATGCTGCAAACTTAGTTGGAAAAGGATGTGCTTGATATCAAAATTAGGTAACCGAGTAACGTTTAATCCGCATAAGGGTATCACAGGGTTCATCTGATGAAGAGTTAACATGCTATATTTTATAGGAAGTTGCACTTCCCAGTTGGACAGTGCTTCTCAGGCTGAATAAGCCAGTTTGGTCACCAGGGCATCCGATAAAGAACGAGCATGTGTGACTTGTATATGTGTGACATCCATATTTATAATCTGCTATTGTGCTGGCTGACCATCGGGGCCCTACACCATGTGTCATATATTGCTTTTCCACATGGAATCGCAGCTAGTGCTTTAGTTAGGTATACAGTACGCTGCGCAGGTCACCAGGTCATATCCTCAAATACATACTAAGGCGTTCTGTTTCTCTAATGTAATTTGCTTCCCAGCTAAATGACAAAATGTCCTTTTATTATCCCCCTGGCTGCTTCAAGGATAGTGCTATAAAAAGGATGGTGAAGTCGTTTTCGTGCTACTACCAAGGTTTCAGATTGAAACAGTATGATCTTGATCAGGTCAACCCAAAAATAATTAGACCTGCGAACTTTTCTCATTTACACTGTGCCCGAAACATACTGACTCATCAATATTCCCGTTGCTGGTTTCTTAACTCTTTTCATCTGGGATATGACAGCCGCATGGCTTTTAAAGCCTTATTATATTAGTCTCCAAAGCTTGTTTGGGGTTTTCTTTTCTACCAACAGATTTTAGATGGGTTTAGATAATTAGTTTAAATCTTGAAAATTGACTGGCATTTACCTCCAAATGTCTCTCTCTCAAAGCTTTGCTAGATGTTTATATACACTGACAGAGGGGGACAAAATCAGCTGTTCCTCCTCATCTCGCTGCAGTGAACTCCACTGGCCAGGTAACCCGGTGAGCTTCAGTTCTCCAGAGTTGCTGTGGAGAATTGCTATGGTGAGAGAGCTTAATTGGACATTCCAAAAGAAAACCTTGTAGAATAATTGAACACACTAAATGTGTATATATATGTGTGTATATATATATAATATATATATATATATATATATATATATATATATATATATATATATATATATACACACACACACACACACACACAGTACCAGTCAAAGTTTGAGTACACCTGCTTGAAACCAGGTTTTTCTTGATTATCTATGCTTTTAACTCTATAAACTTGTCTATAAACACTTTATTTCATTATATGATACGTGTACTTATATAAGCTGATAATCATAAGTGAATTGCATTCAAAATTTTTAATTTTTAAATGAAAATGTAAATCTTGTGAATTTCTATAAAATGGCCACCCAAAGCAAGGGGATTTCAGTCTGAAGCCCAAGTCAGTTAAAAGTCTGAAATGTGTATAACACGGTGTTAGAACACTGTCTTTGTTGTATGTTTTCTGAGTTAACTAGCATGTTACCTAATTAACCTTTTGTCACCAATTATTGTCAACAGGTGAAGGTCCATTACTATAAATATAGGTAGCATAGGCACAACTTTGTCATTCCTGAATGTAAGGGAGCAGAAAATGGCAAAACATGCTCAGTTAAGCAAAGAAAAAAGAAAAAGCAAAGAAAAAAGTCTGTAATTACTTTAAGAAATGAAAGTCTATCTTTAAGACAAATCGCAAGAACTTTGCAAGTGTCTGTAACTGCTGTGGCCAAGACCAGACAAGACCTGTCCTTGTGTCCATGGCATTGCAGTCGCCCCAAGCTGTGGTGCAACTGCTTTTTGAGCTCTGCACAGCATCCCAGGCACGCCCCGATCAGCTTAAAGCAAGGTGAGCCTCCCGCCTATCTGGTCGCTTAGCAACGCGTCTCCAGGTGCATGTCGCAGCTCATTTCTCCCAGACACACAGTCCACGAACCAGCAACAGGGCTCCCAAAAACAAATGCGTGGTTTTGTTTGGTTCCTCTGATGCATTATTGATTGAATTGCTTTGGTAAGTTGACTGGCTGTAGTACAGTGACAGTACAGAACTAAAGCATACAGTAGTTCAAGCAAAGTTCAAGCACTTGAGAACCCTTGCAAAAACGGTGGACCGAGGAACAAAGTTAAGTCAGGAAGCGATATCTCAGTATCTCCTGCTCTCTCTTTTTCAGTATTACTGCTGTAAGAAGAAGGAGGAGTCGGAGGAGGATGAGGAGGAGCCAGACTTTGCCATGCACTCCCATCTCCCGCCTGTCCACTGCAACCAGAATATAGTGGCAGCCGCCAATGGACCAGCTGTCTTCACCCCTCCCCTGGCCAGGAAACTCGTCCGCTCCCAGACTTACTGCCCCAACTGCACGCACTCCGAGTTGCCCTTCTACCTGCAGCATCCTGAGGAACTACGTAACGGGGGTGACCGTGTCAGCTATAGGACTGTCCAACAGGAGGACCTGGACTTGCCTATGGAACTAGCCAGTTTCCATAAGCTCAACCTGACACGTTCTGTCACAATGAAGGAGATCTTCTCTCACAGCAGGAGCATTAGCACTGATGTCTAGCTTGAAAGACCATGGACTCTGGCATAGGGGACTATTTCCGCATACAGACACACACCCATACACAGAGAGAGAGAGAGACACATCTATGTGCACACGCTAACCAACTTTTGAATTTTGTATGACTATTTTCCAGAGTTCCACTGAGTTCAGTTGAAACCTGTAACTGTCCAAGGGAAGGTTGTCTTTTTCTTATTCTTGCAGGACGAGGATTTTTCTCTGTGTCTCTGAGAGAAAGAGAAATTCCTTCCAGGACTCCCCCCCCAGTCATCCATTTTGAATCTTTCACCTCCTAAACACATTTCTGGCCCTCTCTTATCTTCTCCTTCGCTGCTAAAAGAGTCTCAGGAGATAAAAGGAGAACGAGGGTTTGCTAATAGAAATCTGATTCCCAGATTTGAAATGTTTCAGCTAGTGTGAGCTTCACCTCTGCAGTCTCCTCAATGTGTCCACCTAATTTCGTAGAACACAGTTCAGTAAGGAAAGCAGTTATTCATTTGTACAAAACATTGAGTGGAAAAGGAATACTGATGCCATTTTGCTTGGTTATGGCTTGATAATTGTGTCAAACTTGGTTGGAGTTTAAGGGGTTAAATTCTCATCTTATCCTCATCCCTTGCTTCTATCTGCACATTCTCATTCTTCCTTGTAGATCCTGCATGCCTTTTCTTTCCTCTGCATATTCGTCAGCATCAAATAGGAGCGAAGAGCCCAGTTTCTGCTCTGGGCACTAAACAATGACTGAAGCCAATGAATGTATTTGCTGTTATCACTATCGAGAGAATCTTATTAGAGATGGCTGTGCTGCACTCCATCAGGCATTACTATTGTCTGTTTTTTTTAAGACTTGGGGTAGTGCATTCAATCTTTCTTTTTATAAGAAAAAACAAAAGGGCAGATTTTAATTGTGTGCATTGTTTTATATGGATAATGGAACTAGTGAACTTGTATATCAGTTTTTGGCTTCTCTGTGAAAAGGACTGGAGTGGTTCCGGTTTGAATTTAATGTCATCAGCCTCCGAGGTGATGTCATTACGTACGCCTCAGTTTCCTACTTTGTTTGAGTAGCAGCCGCCATTACACAGCAAAGAGGCTGGTACTGGAGTCGATTCATTTTTTTTCTCTTTTCTTTCAAATGCAAGTGTTACATTTGCTTTAGCAGACCACACAGTGTTAATAAAATGCAGATTCATTTTAATGTCAGTAAATCATAGGGGGCAAGTGTATACATTTTGGCTTTTCTTTCTTTTTATTGCTTTGGTTTTCTTGGATGTTTCTTTGTATTGGTGTTCGTGTTCTTGGACAGTTCAAAGCCTTTTCTTTTATGTATCTCGCCATTTTATGCTAACAGTAAATGCAGAAATGTTACTGAAATGGGTGGAATTTGGAAGAGTAAATGAACGCAATGTTGATAATAAAATGCAGTGAAAATCAACCGTGGATCTTTAGGGTAGATTTTCTTTTACAGGATGTTTCGTTCCAGCAGCATGCTGCGTGCATTTCCAGAACCCTGACGGTTGGTCTTCATAATGCAAGTGATGTTCTTGGCTTTGAAAAAGATGGGAATGTGATGGGATGCAATGTGGATTGTAATGCCCCTGGGCTACGCATAATGTTTAAAGGAGGTTGACAAAGTTAACCCTAGCCAATACTTACAATCACAGCACAGAAACCAGGACCAAAGAACACAGCTGGAAATTAAATGGAGACTGACTAAGGACGGAGGGTAGGAGACACTTCTTTACATAGAGAGTGGTGAGGCTAGGGAATAGGTTACATAACCATGTTGTTGTTGTGGAGTCATTGACTTAATAGCTTTGAGACTCTAGCCCAAAGTTTTCCTGGGCCTCGAGTTTCTGTTGTTGTCCTGCCTGAGCTAGCATGGGGGAGTGAACAGCTTTAGAGCATTCCAGAAACAAGAGATCCTTGTTCTTGATAGTACTGTTCTAAGTTGTGTTGGATAGTAAATCAATTCTTTCCCTTAATAATTTCTACAGATTCTCAAAGCTTTATACTCCAAATCATTGTTGTCACAAGGTAAACAAGGTTGGTGTCTATGGATAATGTGGTTTATAAGATGCATAAACATTTAAACATCTTAACATTTTAACTCAATTAGTAAAGGAGTACTCCAATTATCCATTTCTGTAAATTGTCTTGATGGTTTACCAAAAAGCTATATACATTATTCATATCCACATAAATACATTTATTAAAATACAAACATGTTTATCACAATTTTATATATATATATTATATATATATATATATATATATATATATATATATATATATATATATATATATATATATATATATATATAATTTTATACTTTCCATGTACACATAAAACATAAACACAGAAGGTTAGGATAACATTGAAATTGCAACTACATTTAATAACATACACAACAATTTAAGTCTAGACAAGCATAAAGATGTATCATTTATTTTGCATGGAATGTCTATAAACATCTAATGAAATTCGTGTCTGGGTTCATTGGGATGAAGATGCCCTTGGTGTGCACTCAGGGATTCAGTTATAAGGAAAGAGTGCTTTTGCGATGATGGCTGTTTTTAATTGGAAGAGACAGTGCTCTAAGAGTGTCTCTTGTAGAGTGCCTATCCAAGCCTGCAATACGTTGTCGTTTTGAGAGGGTCAACCAGCAGCAGTGACCGAAAGCCACTTTGTTTATGGGTGACGGTGTTTCCCACATATGGCTCGCTGTCACCCCCAGTGGAAGGAGAGAGGGGTGCGGAACAAAATCCCTGCTGTGGATCACAGGATGGTGCAGTTACGGCCTTTTACTATTTTAGTGTATTTATCCATTTATATTTGACTTAATCAGCTAAATCCTTGGAATGAGAGACTTGAATAATGCCTGGATGCTTATATGTGTGACCAGTATGACTGTAGACTTGAATTCACAAGTAAATCTGTCAGTATGTATGTCAAAAGCGTGGAGTATGTAAAGCTTCTATCCATATGTAAAACTTCAGTGCAGTACATACACTGTAGGCTAATAAGCTTATCTAATTAATGGACTGTAAAAGCATGTGCTAAACCTTGGACTGGAAAAAAAAAATTGGTAGGCAAATGGAGGACTGTCGGGGAATGAATAATACTACAGTATAAAGGAATTATTGGAGGTAGGTGAAATGATTTATAAATGGGAATTATACAAAAAACATGAGACATATATTTTTGTCTCATTGCAGATTGGACAGTACACTGAGGATGGAGTCAGGTTATAATGTGAAATATAAACTGGGCCAGAATCTTATCTCCACCTCCCCAATATTCTTAACCCTGCTCTTCTATTATTGGATTTGTACCATCCAGTCCCCTCTGACAGGTCCAGTCTCACCTACAATAATACATAAGAGCCTGTAAATGTTTCTCACATTTACTAGCATTATACAGGCATAATTTGCATAAAAACAAGATAAATAACAAACATGCATATAGGGGAGGCACAAATGTTTGGGTGAACCATTATTCTTTTACACCATAAAACTCATAAAACTTGTTTTAAGGAATGTTTTCTTTAGGACTGTTTTTTTAAAGCCTGTTTTGATAAATTAAATCAACTGTTTGAGTGAGTTTATTAGTTTTATTCAAGTTTGACAGCAACCTTATAAAATGTTTTTAACTTCATTGTTTTTTTTAAACACTTCAAAACACTGTCCTTAAACATTCCTTAAAGTGTGGTGCAAAAGGCCCATTCCATGCTAACACTTGAAATAATGTGTTTGCACATCGTTGTTTAATATTAAAGTACATTGTGTTCCTTCTCGTTTTTCTGACTGATAATGTTATGACACGCTTGTATGTGCATGCTTGCTCCCTGGCCATGTCGCAAGAAAAAATGCACAAAGAACCACTCATCTCTTACCAAGGGTACTACTACTTTTTTGCTTAGTTAGTACATTTCTACTGCTTAAATTAATTGTACCTAAGAACATATGTATAGTATATTAAGTACTGGATGTACAATATGCAATGACTTGTACTATTTGGTGAAATATCCCCTAAATTATTTGGCAAAAATGTTAGCAATTTTTTATTAACACTGCTTAGAAGTCATGAACTCAATATGGCAGCCATTAGACCAATGGTTTTGTCAAGTATTCTGTCTTTATGTATCCCTGAAACATGCGTCTGTATCTCAAGTGGTGTCTGAGATATGTCCTGTTGAAAAAATGGTGGATTTACAAAAACAAATAAGCTCCTCTTAGAGGGATGCTTAATAAACCATGCATAGTACTAGCCAGACTATATTGTATGCAAGTACTACCTGAATTACTTATATATTAGTAAATGTGCTGTACTATTTATCCACTGCTACTAAGTACTTATCATAAGTATTAAAATGTAGCAGTTATTGATCGTGACTACTGGCTTTAGTTGCATCAGCATCAGTGCTGAGTGGCACCTTTTAGTTCAGGACAACATGATCAGAGTTTGGTGTAGACGGCAAGCCCATATAAACACATTGTTCCTTAGCCCTCCAGGTCAGCACCATAGTCCCTCACCACTGAGCTGGAGTCAGGAGGAACAAGAGCACCTGGTCAGGCTGGTCTTGCAGCTGGTGAGGGTGTGTGTAAAGTGATTGCCACATTCCAGACCTCACGACTCGTTCAGTGTTGTCACCCTTTGGAGGGGATGCTGGATGAACACGTCAAGAGCAAAAACTGTTTACCGGCATTGTGCAGCAGCGTTTTGAACACACCCAATGAGAGGTCCATTTTAGGTGGATAGACGAAGTCTTCACCTCAACCCCACCCCCACCCCTACCCCCAGGCTGTGTTAAGACAGCGTGGCCCGACAAGACCGACAACAGGCCTTACTATAGTACCAGTGCCCACACAGATTCACCTTCAGAGCCAAGGAGCAGTTTGTGCTGAGCTGGTCCTGGCAGTTCTCATCTGAGAAACAGGATAGAAATCACATTAATATCTGGATTTCAAGATCATAAAAACATTACAACAGAGCTGTGCATTTTGTCCAAATATTGTTTCTTTTTAATCACTATTGTGTTGGTCATCCTGGATTGTGTTTGCAGTTATGACAACATTATCTTTATTTGTAGACATCTTAAGAACAAGAAAATGTACGAGCAAGAGGAGGCCCATTAATGTTCATCTGATTCCTAGTAGCTGACAGGCCTCAAAACTTTGTCAATTTGCATCTTAAAGGATCCCAGTGATTCAGCATCAATGTGACTAGGTAGCCCATTCCGTACCTTCCCCACTCTGTGAAGGTGTCTCCTGCACACAGAGTGGCGAGGGTATGGAATGGGTTCTGTGGTTAAGAAGGTCCTGGTCCAGTCTCACTTTTTAAAGGTTTGTTTTAACCTGTCATACAATATCTACAAGTTGAGTATTCCCTTTATTTGTATATTACCAATCATGAGCACTGTCATATATCAGACAGTTAAAGGGATATCATTTTCTCATTTAGTACCATTATTGTTATGTTTTACTGGTACTCTCTGTTGTCATTTCTGCTTCTTTCCGAAAAGACTGATGCATTTCTGAAGTGAGGTGGTTTTAGAATGACCACTAACATTTCCATTGCAGTTGCAGGGGGGGCTGCAATGGTAGCTACACACCCCTTGTGGTCATTTAAAAACACACACACACACATGTCGTCATAAATGCAGCTTTTGGGAGTTTTTTCAGAAGCAACCCACATTGTTGAACAAGGACATTAGATATTAATTCTGGTAAAAAAATAATAACAATAATGCAGAAACAGCAGTAGATAATTATACCAAATACAATAATAAATGAAAAATTCAGAAAATGTATTTCCCTTTAAAGCATGCCTTAAACAATGTGTTAATGTATTTAGAGGGAGATTCTGGTCCCTACCTGGTGGTTTGGTGGGACAGGGCTGGAGGTCACAGGCTTGCTTGGCAACAGGCTTTGTGAGCGGGTCGCACCCTCTGACTATCTCCCTGCCCTGGTAACACTTGACATCCCTCAATTGCACTCCTGCTCCACAGGTCTTTGTGCACTGTACAGAGAGTGAATGGAGTCAAAGAGTCCCATTACTATATATAGTATTCTTGAGACTACAGGAAAGCATTAGGAATATAGGCAGGACCTCTTATATTTCTAAAGTACTGTAGCAGTCCTGGGAGAGTGACCCCAGTCTGACCTCCAGCGCAATCCCCGGGCCAGCTGGAGGGGTTTGTTGGACTTGCATATTTGTGGCGGTAAATTGTTGCTAAATTAGTTTGCTGGGTTTGCCATTGGCCAGAGAACTGAAAGTAGCAGCTATGAGGAAGATCAACAGGGGCAGCACACAGATTGGTGTGGAGCTCTACTATAAGGAGTGAGAGAAACTGAATGTAACAGCCGTGAGGAGGAGCAACAGGGGCAGCACTTCAATGTTGTGGCTGCTCCAAAATATATTGAATCACTCTTCAGACAAACAGTTCAAGCAGAACAAGTCTTCAGACAAACAGTTCAAGCAGAACAAGTTAGTGATTTTAGAGGAAGGTAAATAAAAACATGCTAATTCTGTGAGGGTAGAGCAGAAATAAACAGTGAGAAACCATAACTAACCATTGGTGGTTATATATGTGAATTTTATTATTTATAATTGAGGTTCTCCTGAACTACTGAGATTCACAATATAAATCCCCCTGCACACAAGAGAATTACTCTCTTCTACTAGGTCCCAGCAGATGGAGCTGAAGGCCTGATGTCATTCTTGGGGAAGGAGCTATGAAAGGTAATTAAAATGCTGGGCTAAGCTAAAACACTTGTGTCAACTACAGGGGTCGAATTAGTATTATCTTGCTGCCTTGGAGAAAGAAAGTCATTCCTCTTTCAGATGTGTGTAGAATAAAGACTAAGGGCTTGGACTTTAGCAACAGAATAGGGGTTTCCCCTTGACCATTCAGAGAACCGCCCCCGCTGAGGTGAGGCCGAGCCAATCGAGCTCTAAGGCCGGGAAGCAAAGAACTTCCCCCAAGGGGAAACTAAGGAAGGATAGAGGATGAATTAAGGTCTCCCTGGCTTACTGAAACTTTTAACAGAGAGGCTGCATGGAGAGCCTTGCGATCTATACAACTTATCAAGAGCCTCCTCGATAAGGTGAGTCAATGACTAGCTCGAAAGTTGGGAGCAAGCTTTGCTCTCCAAAGGAGGAGACTGGCACTGGTGCAAATGAATAGATTTATGCAGCAAAATGGAAAACGAAATGTAGTTAAAGTTTTTGCCTCTGACAAGCAGGAACCTTCCTCTCAGAGGGTAAGATGATGTTGTCAGCTCTCAGGTTGGGAAGTGACCGCTTGCCCCCAGGTGGGGCTGTTGCAGAGGTGATGCAGCAAAGTGAAGGAGGAAGGGAGGATGGAGGAAACTGAGAAGCAAGACAAGAATTAGGGAGCTGGCGACAGTTTAAATAGGGTGACTGATAAATATTTTAGTGGGATGACACAAGGGAGGAGCCCCCGAAATACACTTGGTTATACAAATCCAAGTATCCATATGATACCAAACTCTATGAATGTTGGATTTCCAACATTTCTCTTTAATTTAATCTTTTCAGATTCACTGAAACATGTATTTGTTTGAGTTTGATTTATCATATTTGGAACTCATTACAACCAGATGTGATCTTTTCATTTTAAGTATGATGCCTTGTCATGAGAGCGCTGTGTAAGAGTACGTTAGTATTGTATTGTATTTGCCCCACTTGAGAATCAATGACCCTGTTGTGCACGTGTCTCCTCACCTCAGACCAGGGGGTGGTGTACCACTTGAAGCAGGGTCTTTCGAAGCAGGTGTTCTCCTCAGCAGGCTTTTTGGTGAGATCACAGTCCTCTGCTCCGTGGTGTTTGGTTTTGCCCTTCGCGATCCCCATGCACAGAACAACACGCTTCTTCACTCCACGCCCACAGGTGGTGTTGCACTAAGAGAAATACGACTACACGTTTCCACCCTGACCATCAGTAGCTCCTTCTAAATGTTGTTGATTGACATGCAGCATTATATACAATCCCGCATCATCCTCCTCAGTTCATGTATCCATTCAAATAGATTTTTTATAAATCAAGGAGCTGGGGCCTATAATAAAGTGTAAGGCGTGTTCTCTTGTAGTCTCCTGCTCTCCGTGCTCTCAGTACTCACCCTCTCCCAGTCCTGTGCCAGCCAGTTTGCAGGGCAGTCCTTCTCCCCGCAGGGATGGATTGCCAGAGGCTTGTTCTCCAGACTGCACTGGGACTCTGGCACCACCCTGCCGTCTGCTGTCTTACAGTAAACATGACGGATCATCTTCCCCTGGCCACAGGAGCCTGAGCACTGAACAGCCACACACACACACACACAACAGGGAAACAGAGCTGTGAGAGCATAGACTGTATTCGACACTAAGATTGATGCGATACAGACAGCAGATATCATGTCTTGTTTCAGAGAGTTTGTATCAGATGGAAGTTAATTTTTTTTATATATATATATATATATATATATATATATATATATATATATATATATATATATATATATATATATATTGTCACTGTTAGCAATTCGTTTTGATACAGTGTTCCGAATTGTGAGCTGTTTATCTGAATAAGCTGCACATGCCCAGATAACATTTTTTAAAACTGAAATCTGAAATCTCTTTGCCAGACTCGATTTGTCTCTGTACAGATATGTATGTTATTGGATGAAGAGATCAGTCATATACCTGTACATTTTAATATTTTAAAATGGGAGTTTTGACTCCTCGCTTATTTTTGTAGAGCAGCTGGGGAGACAAACCTAGAGCCCTCTCTCTTAGCAGCATGGTCACTTTTCTATAGTCTGCAGGTGCATTTAGGCAGGTGCTATGGAAAAGGTGCTTTTCTACGAGCCTCAGGGTATGAAGGTGTGTTTTCTGCCTTGCGTTTTCTATAAGCACCAAAATATCCCTGAAGCAGTTTTATGTTAAAACAAGCCCAGCTCTGATATTCTTCAGACCTCAGTGCTGCTGCAGGGCTATCCCTCGAACTCCAGCTTTACTCACCGGTCCCCACTCAGAGACAGTCCACTGTCGGTCGCAAGGCGGCCCCGTGCAGTTTTTGGCATCTGGCTGCCGACTCGACGCATCACATGACCCTTCATCCTCTGAGCACCTGACTTCCCGGGTCACAGTGCCTCTCTCCCCACACTTCGCAGGGCACTAAACACAGCGAAAATCATTAAGACAGAGCACAAACCTGCCATTATAAATATGAATATATGAATATGTCTGCCTATTCTCTAGAATGGCCATAAACCAGACTACAGTCAACTCCGTTGAGATTGTACCCTGTTATATACATATATATATATATATATATATATATATATATATATATATATAGTTTTGTTTTTAACTTTTTAAGTATTAACTATTTAAGAATTCGTATTATAACTTTAAAAATAGGAAATGTGTGTCAATTTTGTACAAAAGTCCATGAAAATGGAATTAAATGTAAAGGTAAGATAAATGTTTAAGTAATGCTTAAACATTTTATATTATATATAAATCAAAAATACTGTCATGAAATATATGATTTTGTTAAATGTATAGAGATGGTATTTAATGAAATTTAAATGTATTTTCTTGGGTGAGTGTTACTGGCTCACTTCAGACCACTCTGCCACCTCCCACTGGGGCCCACAGGTCGGGTTCTTGCAGGCTCGACGCTCGGAGGGCCGCTCCAGCTCTGCCTGCTCACACAGCTCACTGTACACAGAGCTGTCCAGGCCCGGAGACAGCATCTTCCAGCAGCGCACCATCCGAAACTGAAAGCCGTCTCCACAGGTCCGCGAACACTCGCTCCAACTGCTCGCCTCCCACCTACAGACAGGGAGCACAGGGGCCTTCATCAACACACTGAAGCTAGCATGGAACCAAAATGCAGCATTTAATTTACCCCTTTTAAGCACAATTCTGACATTCCTTTGCTATTCCTATTCATATTCCTGTTCCCACCCCCGGTTTCAAACATCTAAAAATGTACCAAGCTATTAGTCTTCCCCTTGTCTAGGTCTTTTGTATAGATAAGAAAGAGTAAGGGTCCACGCATGGAGCCCTGCAGCACTCTTGTAAGTACATGGCCCCAGCTACAAGTTCCTCCACTTATACATACTCTCTGCTTATGTTCTAACCAGTTAGAAATCCACATGCTTGTACCACGTTGGATTCCAATCAATATGAGCTGAAGGATTAGTCTTTCATGTGGCATTTTGTGGAAGGTCTTTTGAAAGCCCAGAGATATGATTTCATAAGCTCTGTTTGCATCCTTCCTCACATAACTTCTTCAAAGACACAGAGCACATGCACACTGTCTGTAACCGGGGGCGTTATTGGTGTCTTCCCTGGAGAAACCCTGTATAAAGTATTCATTCACTACTGTTACTACCTTATTATCTTCTATACCTTATTAACAGTAGTGAACAGTAGTGAATGAAGAGACAACAGGTTCCCCGGCTGTCTCTTCACTTCTTCCTTCACTGTTATTTTACTGTTGTGGTATTGAAGAACTTTTAGTTTGATGTCTGTTGAAATACTGTAATTCTGTTTGCATGTCTAATATCTTTGTTTCATTTTATCTTTCCCTATATTGATGTTAAAGCTCCTTTTTTCCAATGACTTACTTGATGCACCTATTAAAACACTTCAGCAACTTTTCCTCTTATTTTCTCTGTACTTAATTAAATTAAATGGATCCAGGATATCCAATAAATCCCTGAACTTTGTCCAGCCACCTTAGTATCTTAGTGTTCTGCAGGCTCTCTCTTATTCCTCTAGTCAGTTTTTCTGAAATTAAACCAATGTGTTTGATGATTTTGGGTGACTTGTTTCCAATGGCTCCAATATTAAAATTTTTGGTCCCCATTGAAATAAAAGCTAAAAGAGAGTGAGTGAATTATTTAATTTGTACACTTTATTCTACCTTTAAAAAGGTTCTTGTAAGATCTAACCACTAGAGGTCATGTTATGCAATGTTTAACACATGACAAAGAGACGTCATGTGTTGCCCTTCAAGTCAAGAGGGCATTTGGTGGCAGCGAGTCAAACATCACCATATTCAAGAGGGTCTGGAACAGGGACAAAGGCAGGTCTGCGGGTAAATGATGTTGAAGTTAGGAAAATATTTTTTGCTCTATACTTTAAGAAGACAATCGGTGACCCTTGTGGTATGGTATGGCATGGTAAAAGCATCAAATGTAGTGGTAAAGCACTCCCTTCTAAAAGTCTACCAAAGTCAAAGCATATCAACGTGTAATAAAGCATAGTAATGTAGTAGGGGGAAAATATCCTGTTGTATGAATTGACTGACTTAGAGCAGTAGCAGTTCAAGAAGTTTTATTACAATGCATGCAAGGGAAGAGATGCAGTTACACAAACACACTCTCTCTTAGCTTAGTACGAGGTGGCACAATACTTATACATGTTCAGCATAGCAACATCAATATCATAGAACAGTCTCTATTTTTCCAATATTACAACAGCAAGAGAACATTCAAAGAGGAGATTAAATGTTTAAGAGATACAAATGGCAAAATCGTAGAGGAAGAAAAAAAAATAGCAAATATGTTAAATGATTACTTTTCACAAGTTTTTACAAAGGAAGATACTGACAACATGCCCCACATGTCATCCAGTTCCTATCCAGTTTTAAATAACTTTAGCATAACTGAGGCAGAAGTGTTAAAGGGACTAGGAGCTCTTAAAATAAACAAATCCCCTGGGCCGGATGAGATCCTCCCAGTAGTACTCAAAGAAATGAAAGAAGTAATTTACAAACCGCTAACCAAGATCATGCAGCAGTCTCTTGACACAGGGGTGGTACCGACAGACTGGAAAATTGCAAACGTAATACCGATCCACAAAAAGGGAAACAAAACTGAACCAGGTAACTACAGACCAGTAAGCCTGACTTCTATTATATGCAAACTTATGGAAACTATAATAAGATCCAAAATGGAAAATTACCTATATGGTAACAGGGTACTGGGAGACAGTCAACATGGTTTTAGGAAAGGGAGATCGTGCCTAACTAACTTGCTTGATTTTTTTGAGGATGCAACATCGATAATGGATAATTGCAAAGCATATGACATGGTTTATTTAGATTTCCAGAAAGCTTTTGACAAAGTCCCGCACAAAAGATTAATTCTCAAACTGAACGCAGTTGGGATTCAAGGAAACACATGTACATGGATTAGGGAGTGGTTAACATGTAGAAAACAGAAAGTACTGATTAGAGGAAAAACCTCAGAATGGAGTGTGGTAACCAGCGGTGTACCACAGGGATCAGTATTAGGTCCTCTGCTATTCCTAATCTACATTAATGATTTAGATTCTGGTATAGTAAGCAAACTTGTTAAATTTGCAGACGACACAAAAGTAGGAGGAGTGGCAAACACTGTTGCAGCAGCAAAGGTCATTCAAAATGATCTAGACAAGATTCAGAACTGGGCAGATACATGGCAAATGACATTTAATAGAGAAAAGTGTAAGGTACTGCACGCAGGAAATAAAAATGTACATTATAAATATCATATGGGAGATATTGAAATTGGAGAAGGAATCTATGAAAAAGACCTAGGAGTTTTTGTTGACTCAGAAATGTCTTCATCTAGGCAATGTGGGGAAGCTATAAAAAAGGCTAACAAGATACTCGGATACATTGTGAAAAGTGTTGAATTTAAATCAAGGGAAGTAATGTTAAAACTGTACAATGCACTTGTAAGACCTCATCTTGAATATTGTGTGCAGTTCTGGTCACCTCGCTATAAAAAAGATATTGCTGTTCTAGAAAGAGTGCAAAGAAGAGCGACCAGAATTATTCCGGGCTTAAAAGGCATGTCATATGCAGACAGGCTAAAAGAATTGAATCTGTTCAGTCTTGAACAAAGAAGACTACGTGGCGACCTAATTCAAGCATTCAAAATTCTAAAAGGTATTGACAGTGTCGACGCAAGGGACTTTTTCAGCCTGAAAAAAGAAACAAGGACCAGGGGTCACAAATGGAGTTTAGAAAAAGGGGCATTCAGAACAGAAAATAGGAGACACTTTTTTACACAGAGAATTGTGAGGGTCTGGAATCAACTCCCCAGTAATGTTGTTGAAGCTGACACCCTGGGATCCTTCAAGAAGCTGCTTGATGAGATTTTGGGATCAATAAGCTACTAACAACCAAACGAGCAAGATAGGCCGAATGGCCTCCTCTCGTTTGTAAACTTTCTTATGTTCTTATGTTCTTATGTTCTTATATAAGGAGTTGCTTTTGCTCAAAGCTCAGGAAAAGTTCTACACTCTCACCCAAATATAGCAACCTTGAACACATTCTTTCCTTATCTTTTGAAAACGCAAAAAGCAAAACAGTCATTCTGCTCTAGAACATTCTGTATCAAAAGCAAAACAGTCATTCTGCTCTAGAACATTCTGTATCAAAAGAAAAACAGTCACTCTGCTCTAGAACATTCTGTATCAAAAGCAAAACAGTCATCTTGCACTAGAACGTTCTGCCTCGAAAACATCACGCGATCCTCCTTTACCCTGCAAGTGCCGACCTGGGTATTGGCTGGCTCTTCAGTGAAAACATAGACAAGCATTAGTTAGTCTTGTAAAGCACAGAGAGTTATGCTAAAGCCAAGTCAATAAAACAAAACATGGTAAGCCATGATAAACTGCAAAATGCAAAGTATAACCATGGGCAAAGCATTGGAAAACTGGCAAAATACTGTGCAAATTCACAGTGGCAAACTCTTATATGGGCAGATATAGAATAAAGCTTGTTAGAAATACATTAAAGCCCAGTGCATTTATATCATAGAGATTGCAGTTTATTTTAGGAGGCAGACGTCCAGGTAACCAATGTGGGTGTGTATAAATTACAGGGTCACATTACTTGCTGTTTTCTCACTGCTGGTTAATATACTTTCACTCAATCTAATATTTTTTTTAGATGCATATTGGTTAGACTTTTTCAGGTATATGTCACTGGCACTTCAGTCCATCAGGTCATTTGTCCATTATGATTAGTCCATGCACTGGGGTATTAAGTGTCATATTTTAGACCAAAAATGTGGACATTTATTTGTGAGAGTTGTAAGAGAGACAGAGGGTGCAAACATGCAAATGTTATGGAGAGAGACTATGTGAATTAAAGACTTTTAGTACTGAATCCTGTGCTCTTCACAAAATATATTGGGCTATAAAGAAGAAGTAGATAGAAGATGAAGTAGGTATTTATTCTACTTTTGCTTGTACAAAATCATTGATACTGAATAAATACATATAAAACAGTATATGAAGAAAGTACATCTTTCTTGTGTTCTATTAGATTGCACTGGCTGTGTAGCTCCCCTTACCTGGGCTGGCATTCTCTCCCAATACAGAAGTCATGGACAGGCTCTGGCCGGGTCAGGGAATCACAGTATGTCTCGTCTACCTCGGTTCCATCGTATCGGACACACATGGCGTAGGAAGCTGCCACCCCTGTTACCAGCAGAGGGAAGGAGTCATGTTTCACATACCATGAACTAGCAAGTCAAAGGAAGCCATAATGTGTGTCACTGACTGGCAGCCCTTGTCTTGTGCAGTTGTTCTATGTTTGTGAAACGCAAACAAAACACACAACGTCAAAACACACAACATCTCAAGGAGCTACTAAAAGTGTTTTCTATTGTAATGTTTGAATACTTTAACATTATTTTATACTATAACTTTATTTTAAAACTTTGCTTCTCATCACCAACTAACTAACAGCTAACTGCTCTTCTGCATATCAGAACATTTACAAACAAGAGGAGGCAGCTCAGTTCATCAAGCATTGATTGATCTCACAGCATTGTAAGATCTTAAAATATCCATTCCACACCCTCACCACTCTCTGTGTAAAGAAGTGTCTCCTACCGTCTGTCCTAAGTCTATCTCCATTTAATTTCCAGCTATGTCATCTGGTCCTGTTTTCAGCTCTGCTCTTAAAGTATTAGTGGGGGTTAACTGTGTCTACTCCTTTTAAAGCCTACAGTAACCATTCCCTCATTATGATAGATTTAATTAAGTCTTTTTCTTTCTTTTGTGGATTAAACTGCTATTGTGACATCACTGCTATACGTTGGCCATTGAAACGTTAAAAATAAATACTCTTTGGAAGACCCACCCATGTAAGATACAAACCTATAGCACAGGTGGAGCTGCAGGGCTCCTGTGAGGACAGCTTCCATCTATACATGTCTGCCGCACTCATTCCCTGGCCTTTCCGCGGCAACTTAAGACGGTTTCTGTCAAACCAAAGAGAGGAAATGATGAAAATTCGATCATGCAGAGTTACTGCTTATCAGAGGAAACAAAGCAGGGAAATTGTAAAGGCGCTGTCTGCTGTCAGAGAAATGTTTTGAAACTGCATCAAAAAGCTAATGAGAAATCATGAGAAAAATCTTGCAGTTGGGGGGGGGGGCAGAGCCAAATGTTTCCCTGTACAGGCAGACACGCAATCCTCTCACTAACAAACTAACACGCAACACACACTACTCTCACCCGTTATACATACATAGAATGATTTGGTGACAGGCAGTTGTATGATTTTTTAATATAGATGTGTGCGTCCAGGAATTTTTAATGAATGCAATAAAGTGAGCAATGGGAAATTAATATTTATAAGGATTGTTTAATAAGCCATCCATGTGGTAATCCACTCCCTGTATATCCATTCCATACCCTCACCGCTCTCTGTATTATCAACTCCTTTTAAGATTGTATTGCCTGCAGTAAATCTGCTGAACATGTCCAGTAGACCCAGTATAACAGTTTGGGCAAGTAATTACATTGCAGTAGTAATCCCCTTTGAATTGTACATGATGTTTACTCAAGCAAATCTTCAGAAATACTGCAGCATGTTTTTGTGAGGATGAGCACCCTGACCCTCAAGATGCATCTACAGGTGTGGGTCTTAGAGTTGAATTCTGACAGCAGTGTGTTGTGTGGGTATCACTATTTGTTCCAAATCCATTGTGTTAACATGCTGGTAATGTTGTTGTCTGCTGCAGTTTCTTAAGAGAATTATACTGGTACTGTAAAGGAAGGCAGTGTTGGTCAGTTTGAAACGCTTGGACTAGGAACATAATAGCATGTCTAAATACTGGATCAAAGGCAGTAGGATTTGATCAATTGTTTTTTGGGTTTTTTTTTTCAGTTTAATTGGAAATTTAAAACATGAACTTGTTTTTATGCAAATGAACAATTCATCTGTTAAACTAGCTACAAATAGGACTATTTCAGTAATGTGTGCAAGTGATTAATCCCTCCCGGAAAAAAAGAGCGCCTCGTGGATCGAGCTGCTACAATTCAGTCCCCCAGTGTATATTTTATATTTAGATATTTTTTAATTATTCCATTTATATAGCGCTTTTTATACAAAAGTATCACAAAGCACTTAGCAGAAAAAAAGAACAAACCACAATACATTGGTATAGCATGTCACTAATACAACTGCCACATTCAGACCATTTAAATAACATTATACACATAATACAAAAGCAACAATTTTCATGTTACATTACAACCCACTAAGAGAATAAAGCCATTTTATAAAAGTGCGTTTTCAGTCTTGACTTGAAAACTGTAACAGTCCCAGCTTCCCTGACAAATGAAGGCAGAGGATTCCATAATTTAGGACCCGAGGAATAACCAGCAGTCCTGCACCGTGTGATCTCAGAGTGTGGTTTGGAAGATATGGGGTCAGTAACTCCTGCAAATAATTAGGTGCTAATCCATTCAGGGCCTTGTAAGTTCAAAGTAAAATCTTAAAATCAATTCTATACTGTAGAGGGAGCCAATGTAAAAAGGCCTAAACAGGGGTAATAGGTTCACCTTTCCTGGTTTTATTCAGAATTCTAGTGCCGGTAGCGCGGGATACCACCTGTTTTAAGAAACCAGAAAAAAGTGCATTACAATAATCAATTCTAGATGAAACAAAGGTGTGCATTAGTCTCTCGGCATCAGATACAGAAATAATTAGTCTAAGCTATATTTCTCAAATGGTAAAGTAACTAGTAACTTCCCTAATATGAGTCTCAAATTATAGATCAGGATCAAAGATGACCCCCAAACTCTTAATTTCTAGTTTAAGTTTTGATGAGACTGCAAGGATCAAGCTCATGTAATCCCACATTTCCCTATTATTGGTTCGTGAGCCCACTAGCACAACCTCTGTTTTATCTGAATTCAACATTAGAAAATTCTGTGAGATCCAATGCTTGATGTCTGTAAGGCAAGTAGCTAATAACACCCAGGCAGAAGAAATTCCTGTCTTTAGGGACAAATACAGCTGGGAATCATCAGCACAGCAATGGAAGTTCACTCCATGCCTGTGGATAATGTCACCAAACGGTAGCATATATAATGAAAACAGCAAGGGACCTAGAATGGAGCCCTGTGGAACACCACGGACAACTTCCAATAATGCCAATTTGACCTCCCCAATAGAGACGAACTGAAACCTATCAGAAAGATACGATTTGAACCAGGATAAGACAAGGCCAGATAATCCTACTGTGCTTTCAAGACGATTCAGTAGGATGGAATGGTCTACAGCAGGGGTCGGCAAGTGGTGGACCGTGGGCCAGTGGCGGCCCATTTGAGATTTGGTGGTGGCCCGCTCTGAGTTTCTTTATCAATGTATTTAGATCCGCCACCTTGGTACTTGCGCAGCCAGCTTCTGTGTTGCTGGAGTGATTTTCTCACACCGCACGCAGTCGGTCAATGGTTGCTAGGCAACAGTTTCAAGGCACTCAGCCAGCGTTACGTGGAAGTACGTAATCAATGCTTATGCAGTAACTGTATGCAAAGTGCTGAGCCAGCGGAACGACAGAGGTGAAGTTGGCCAAATTAGATAAATTGTTTTTTTTAATTTGTTAGAGAATTTTTTTTTTTCCCTTGCTGGAAGCAAAATGTACAATTTAATAACTACATGTAATGTTAAATGGGAATAGATTAAACCTGCATTTGTATGTTATGGCTGCTTTTGGTGGGAATCGACGTACCTTCAAAATACTATTTGCACACTTATTTTTCGTTGGAAATTTTTTTTTTTCTTTGAGAAAGTAAATGAAACCCATTAAAATAGTTAGTTATCTTTGCTGTTGCACAGATTAGTGTTATGCACTGTGTGAATTCTGCATGGTTTATTGTTGACTGAAAAGATGATGGCAGCAGTATAGTGGTAATGTCTTTGTTCAAAGATTTCCTTTTTTAATAAATACAGTATAATTGTACTCCATGCTTTGCCCAGTGTGTTTCTGTAAGTACGTTGGTATTGTGTAGGTATTATAACCTGACAATTGAGTTTAAAATTATTCAGGTTACATGGAGGTTAACGACCCCTGGTCTACAGTATCAAAGGCAGCACTTAGATCAAGAAGAATTAATACTGATGGAAAACTCTGACAAGGGCCGTCTCGGTGCTATGTGCAGCATGAAAACCAGACTGAAACCTCTTGAATACATCATTAAGCGTTAGAAATGTTTGTAACTGAATTGCAACAACTCTCTCTAGAACCTTATCTAAGAATGGTAGGTTGGAGATTGGCTGATAATTATTGAGGACTTTAGGGTCCAAATTGTGTTTAAGCACAGGCTTTACCACAGCTACCTTAAGAGCAGAGGAAACTATACCAGAGGAAAGTGAACCATTTATAATGTTTAAAATGTGGGTATTAATAACACCAAGAACATCTTTAATAGTTTTGTAGGAATAGGATCAAGAGAGCCTGTAGTAACTCTCATATGTCAAACTAGCTCTGTCACTTCCTGTAAAGTAATCAAAGAAAAAGTAGCCTTAATAGGTGTAGTTGGTAAAATTCTGCCAAAGTCCTCCTTAATAGGTGTCTGTGGAATCTCATTTCTGATGTATAGTATTTTATTTTTAAAGAAATGTAAGAAGTCATTGCAGCTGTGAGAGAAGCCAAGTCAAGAGTAGGACTATTAGGGGAAGGATTCTTTCATTTATCTAGGGTAGCAAAAAGAAATCTAGGATTATTTTTATTTGTTTCAATTAAATTAGAATAATATGATGATCTAGCCAGTGCAAGAGTCTTCCTATATTTAACCAGGTGGCCCTTCCATGCAATGTAATGAACATGCAGTTTAGATTCCCGCCACCTCCATTCTAGTTTACGACCCTCATATTTCAGTTGTATCATTGAACCACAGTGAGCTTTTTTTAAAAGACACTCTCCAGGTTTAGATTGGCTCTACAGTATCTATCTAGTGTTGTAGGTATTAATCAGCTCATCTACTGATGAGGACTCAGAGACTCAGAGAGTGGTAAATAATACCAATATGAACAGGTAATGGACTGTTTAATGTCAAGGTAAAAACTACAATAAATGAATAACCTTCAAAAATTTCCTGTTTGATTCCAACTTCACTACAGAAAACAACAGCAAGTCAACCTCCCTGCCCAGTAGAGCGAGCTTTCTGGAAAAAAGCATAGAATAGAATAGAACATCAATGTTGTAATCCTGAATAAAATCATTAACAGAGCCTTATTAGACAGAGACCTGACATTAAATAAACCTGGGTATAAATTGGTCCAATCAAGAGCAAGTGATTGAGCAGGGGTAATATGAATTTGACGAAGGTTACTGTAGCACACACCTCTGTGTTACTCAGCGGGTAGCGGGAATGGCAGGATACTTTAACCTGCATTTGAAATTCTGCTTCTTTACCTTCCCTCCCCTCCCCAGTTCCTAGTTTAAATACCTTTCTAGGTGGTGTTCAATGTTATCAGCTAGCCTGCTTGCCCCTGACCTATTTAGGTACAGTCCATCTTTCCTATAATATCTCTTTTCCAAAAGCAATCCCAGTTGTTTATAAATCGCAGCCCTTCTTGCACACACCAACCAGCCAGCCAAGTATTTAAGGCCCTAATTCTATTGAATATTTCATCCCCACCACCAACAACATGCCTACAGATCTCAAGAAGAAAAGATCATGCTTTATAATGCACCACCTCCACAGTCCTCCTTGTGGTAGTGTGGCACGGTTGTGTATTAAGGCGTTTTTTTCATAAACTGTGATTCATTTAAATTATCAAATGTTTTCTAGTGGTCATAGACACAAACAAGTCTCATATAACTGCTCATTATGGGAAAGGGAAGTTTGAAGGTAACATTTTCTACATTTTTGAAAATGTTACTTCTTTCAATAAATTGCGCTACTTATTTTAAAATAATGAATATTAGATGATGAGTCATAGAATCCTATTTCTATGCAGCTAAATTGTAGTCCACGGTGGATTTATGTATTTGACATACAATATGCATGTATCAGTTTATTGAATGCTGTATATGCAGTAGTAAATGTAGGAATACGTTATTAATGAGCAGATTTGTGATTTATTCTGTCATTCCTCATTAAATCTCAGGAGAATGTCAATGGGCATCCTCCCATCCCACAACTGCTTTTTTACACCCAGGAACTTGAAAGCAGATGTCATCAAGCTACTGCTCTCTGGAGGACAAAAGCCAGTCATGCAGGTGTCAGCTTGAGCTCACTATGCACCTGGTCAGTAGATTCCACTGTTTCACGATGAGGAGAAAAAGTCCCTGCTGGTTTTGCCACCCTAAACCGCTGTAGCGACAGAGCCAATGAGATGCTCCCTCTGGAATCCCCAGGGAAGACTGTCAACTTAGCACAGCCAGGATTCGAACCTGCGCTCCCGACTCCTTGACTCACTCTGCACACCATGTGGTTGTGCTTTTAACAGGTAAGCTGGAACCCCCTTTTCAAATGTAACTTCACCCAATAGAGTTTACACATTTATAGCAACTTGAATGCATGCATCTCTTGGGGTCTATCCAATTGATTTATACACAGGCAGTTTCAAGCATTAAAATCGGTCATTATGTGCATTAGCAGAATTCTCACTGGTATCCATTTTTGTTGTAGATATTTTGTTTCTTTTGTTATAGTTTTGTTAGACTTTATTTCAGGATATGCAAATTTCTCCTTTCCAAAGCTATAGACCAGCATACCCTGCATAGACGAATTGCAGCTTTACCACTGGAGTGAAATCAAGCTACAAGACAGCTAATAGCTTGGAACTAGGATGCACATATTTCTTCTACATTGTTTTCTTTGAACAATCAACATATTCCAAATTGAAGCTTAACAAGACAAAATCCATTGAGGCAAATGGATTTTAAAACCTTGGTAAGCACTCCTTTTCAATCATCTGGATCTTTTCTTGTTTGTGGAATAGTCCCCTTTTGACATATTCCATATCGATGAATACTGTGCTAACCTCCTGATCTATTTTACACAAAAATATAGTTCCTTGATGTCTATGTACTACATTTTCCCATAGTTTAGTCTTGTATGTCCTCTACTGTTTCAGAAATCAGACACTGTTTACATTCCACAAAGGTAGTTTTAGCTAGAAAGACATATGGTTTCTTACATCGTAAAACATGCTTTCCACCATGACGCTATTGAAACCTGTTAAAGCTCAGAAAGCAGAAACAGTTTGAATATTTTACCTATAGAGCTGAAATCTTCAACATGAGCTTATAAGGTCATGTTAAACACTTGTACATTCTTTCACACTGCAGTCAAGTATACAAAAGATTCAACTAATGCTTTATTAAATTAATGTTTCTTACACTATTACCTTATAAGGTATACACTTTCTTATATTAAGCTTTTTTAACATGAATTCATTATAAACTGCACCTATTTTTGAATTGTGACCAATGAAAGTCAGAGTAACCACCAAACGGTTTCTTCCATCCAGATATCTCTAACACAAAAAGCTGCCGTGGACTCTTTCCACCTTCCTCCTTAAAATCCCAGGTTTATTTTATTTGTTCTGGCAGTGCTGGAAAGGGAACTCAGTTTTAAAACAATACAGACAAGCCAAATGACTGCTCTGAGTCCCAACATGAATTATAAACATAATGGAATGCAAACCCACTAAACATCAGCTTGGCTGCTTCCACTCTCAGCAATCTTCAAATGTCTCGTAATGTTTAAAAAACGTAACATGAGCCTCAGGCAAATTCCATTCGCTGAGAGGAGATCAATGACCTGCTGAACAAAATTATTTAAACATTATTAGAAATCCTGCCCCTGTTTCGTCAATGAGCACGAGAGACCCAAACAAACCCCTTAAGTGTCAATTCATAAACAAAGACAACGTAAATAAAATTCCAACAAAAACATTTAACCTTGAGCTTTCTGTTAAACGATTTTCCCGATACTTCTACAAAACGTAGTTAAGGGCAGCTATCTGAAATAATTGAAATTGAAAGCCAAAAAAACAAACAACTAATGGAAAGTCTACTGTTTACCTACAGTAATTGTCTCTGTTTAAAAATCACACAGAGTATAGGCTAATCTCTGGGAATCACATCATACACTTTGAGCCCTGTGTGGCATTACATGCAGCATTCTGGAGCCCTGTGCGGCATTACATACAGCATTCTGGATAATAAAGTAGGCGGTCCAAACCTCACATGTTGGCTCATGACAGTTTTTCTGATAAAAAAGGTCTCATAGAAATGGGGGTATTTAGTTGTAAGTGTGGTGGCTCTACCTATCCCTGTCGCCAAGGATAGTCCTCCCACCCAGAGGATAGTAAAGGATGTGCAGCAGTGAGGCTCCCTCAGTTGTGTGTTGTTTTTGGATGAGTAGACAGGCTCTGGAAGACAAGACTCCTCTTCATCCCTCTACAAACCTCTGTACAGCACAAGAATTATTCCTTATGTGAGGCCAAGGGAATTGCACCATAATAGCTGTGCCTGGCTTCTTATATGTTATTATTCATGTATTTATTCGATTTTTACATTGTAGTGAGTCTATAACAGGGCTGAGGCTGGACATGACGTGGCAACCATACATATATCAAGTGAGCACCTTAACCACTATGCAAAAGAGACAGGCTCATCTGCATTTGTGAGTATTGAGTTTTTAACTTCATCTCATCTCACTGACAAGGGTGAGAATCTGTAACGACAGTGTATCACACAAGAATAAAGTTAAAAGCAACATTCAAAAATATTTACACGATTTCTCATGACAGACTTAATCCAAAATGAATCCACAAGTCAGGTCCAAGAGTAGCTAATGTGGCTTTGCTCCCTGTTCTGCTCACATTAGAAATAAATCCCAGCTCTGATGCAGTTTTGTTTGTCTTCAGTGTAGACACACTAAAGCTGGATTTGACTCTGCAGTGCAGTTCTTTGATCTGTGCATGTGTAAAGCACATACGCAATCAATCAGTCGTTATTTTTTTTATACGGCTTAGTTTGTTTTCACATTCTAATGCTGGTAAAATGACTGGCAGTAATAAATTCAGACTCAGTACAACCCCAGGAGGTGGGTTAGTTAGTCCAGCAGTCAGTCCTACTCGAAGACAGATTGAGGTAAGTGTGAACAAAGTGCTTTGGTGCGCACTCAACACTACTCTATAGTGCCAGTGTGGAAAAAGTATAAAAAGTGAGTGATTTATTATAGTGTTTTGGCTCCTGGCATAGGCGTACTATTACCATGGGAAATCTGCAAAATTACTAATGAAATAAACTTGCATAACGGTCAAAGAGACTGCACATACATTTACTCAAACTGAGTACCAAGGAGCATAATCCAGGTGAGATGAATCGAATCTATATGACCCTTTAACAGCCCCATATCCAAGGAGCACTACTGACGGCTCCATAAACTCTTTAAATTGTTCAGTTTGCAGTTTCTGCCACAGCGTTTGCTGGAATTGGCAGTATCCAGTATTTTCTAGCTCTGCTCTGTGAGCCCAGTACCTACTGTACTGTAATTCTACTTGGCAAGAAACTTTATCCAGGAATTATAAAACAGACTGCGCTGGAAAGTGAAACAAGATGTCGCCGGGGACTCTGTCCGCTTTTCATTACCTCTCAGTGTGTACAGTAATACAATATTTCAAGAACTTGCCCATTACAATTTTTTGGGGTGTCTGGGTGTCTGACAATTTACTCGCAACGCACTGCATTAATCACATCTGTGGTAAAGCCCAAAGGGTCAGGGAATTTATTTTGCCTGCCATGTCGGATCACATCTGCCAATGTGGGCCAGAACCCAGAAGTCCTTGGTTAGACAATACTTAAAGTAATATTTTTTTTTTATTATAAAACCATTACCATCCTTTATTTTATTGTATATTTTATCATTGTGGTGGTAGTTACAATAAAACTGTGTTTGACACATGGAATGTAATGACGTACTAAAGTCACAATGGAAATCGCGATATGCAGGTCACAGTACGATATGTATCTCGATACATGTGATGGTGCTGATAGACTACTTGTATGATGCATAATAAGATCAAATGATCATTTAATGACAGTCTATTTTGTTAAAAAACAAAATTAAATTAAATACGTATTCATATCAACTATAAGATACACTCTTTGTTCAATAATCATTCAGTGGACAACAATGAATTATGTTGTGCTTTTGGTCGTGTATCACAAAACTAAATGATACATACCTCTATTACGATATGAGGTATCATGTAAAGAAAGTATCACAATTCATTCATTAATTCATTGTTACACTCCTAGTTTGATAGGTATTTTCACAACTGAATGATATTTAACACGGAAAATTAAAAAATATGATATAGACTTGTCAGATGCTCATTATTAGATTATAGTTTCTGGATTTTCTAAATGGGTGAGCACACATTTAAAGGTGGCAGTCATATCCATATAGTAAACAGGACCTTGATTTCATGTCTAACCTTAAGGACAGCATCGCCTTCAGTGCCATGCCACCACATGACACACTGGGGTATTGCTTGGGTTTCCCAGCAGTGCAACTATCTAAACTCTATAACAAAGATATGAGATATGCAAATACAGGAGGAGAACATGAAAATGTAAATCCTATCATTTTCAGCAAACACTTGTCTAGAATAACCTTCCAGAACAATTCAAAAATATATTTGCTGCCCATGATGCCCAATCCCATTGACAGAGTTCAGTATCTAAACCCATCTTTTTTATAGTTCTATACAGTGATCACACTTTATTTTTATTTTGACTTTCATATAAAAAAAAACTCATGTATTGAAAAAAGTGAATTACTGAAGGGCTGTTATACAGGTAAAAGCAACACTCTACAATTTAAATTCAGCATGGCCTAACACTGAACTAATCAAATAAGTAAATTATCAAATGGAGAAATAGCGAGTGGCCACCACAGTTCAGAAACACATTTACAATATTTGGCTGTATATGTGCCAGACTGACAAATCTAAACCAGTAAGCCACACTGTCAGGTAGATGAATATGTTTGAAGGGTGTTCCTACCTGGCTTTATGTGTACGATTGCTCAAAGGGTTTCCCGTTCGGTTTGAAAACAAAAAGCCTCCTGAGCCGTTAGTGCGCCGGGTCACAGCCAGCTGCAGTGTCCCGTTCAAGCTGAGGGAGGCAGTGTGCTCGCTACTGTCATAGTCGGGGTCCAGACGGCCCACCTCAGTGGAGTAGAGTGGCTCCCCCTTAGCAAACAGCCGGTTTGTCGTCATGTTCACCACCAGCTCCTCTGAGCCGACCACACCCCCCAGCAGACTATTCCGAATCAGATTTTCAGAATCCGGCACCAGTTCTTCTGAGGTTGACTTGGAGACTATTGCGACAGAAGTGAAGATGTGATCTCCCACGCTGTTCGGTCTGCTGGCGTTCAGCTCTGAAATTTGAGAAAGGAAAGTAAGTTGCAAAGGCTGGGCTCACACTCCCCAAGCCAATGTCATGATAAACACTATGGTGTGCTACCGGTCTTGTATCACAATTCAAATGATATATACCTCTATTACTATATGTGTGTGAATATACATGTCATGATTCATTGATACACCCCCTAGTTTGATGGATATTTTCACAGCTTGACTCCTCTACAGGGGTTACAGTCCTTAACCTTTATAAATGTTTCCCAAACTAAAAGCATAGCTAGGTGTAATAAAGCATGGTAACGAATTATAAGAATAGTGAGGTATTTTAAAGCATATTAATAAACATGGCAAACCAGGATAAACTATGGAAATGCGTAGTATAACTATGGGAAAAGAATGGGAAAACTGCAAAACTGCTGAGCAAAAATACCTCAGTAAACTTGTATAAATACCTCAGTAAACTTGTATAAACTTGCACAATCTTGTAAATGTTAAAGCATTTTCAAGCTACATTATTGTTGTTACTGTCTGTGACAGAAATACAATGAACCTTGGTTGTAAATCTCCCTCCCAACCCGCGAGGGCACTAAGCAAGGACAGAGTTATTTGGACGGGCTGGCTTGATAGTTCTTTCCCCGGGTCAGGAAGTCGGTCAGTCTGGAAAAAGGCGAGACTCTGTTGCAAGAACGTAATGACCTGGAATGGAATCAATGTAGCAGCTGCAGATTGTAAAGGCAGCTGCATTCATTTACCAAGGGTTCATGTGTGACAGCATATAAGGGGGACAGAGAATCGTAATCTCTTCCTTCGCATTGGTCTGTAACGAGTTAAAGCCCGAAGGACAGTAAAAGCGTGTTGTTATTGAAATTCGTGAGTGTTGTGTTTTTGTTTGTTTGTAATTGTCTCGTCTCGTCTTGTACGTTACCAGACAGTTAACATAGTTCCAGAGCTGTCGCCAGGGGGCAGCAGGAAACCGGACAACACTGCACCTTTGTCACAAATAAAACTGTATTTGCACCACTAGCACTAATTCACGCACTAACGCACTTGTGTATGTGTTTTGTGTGGTTGTATAATAAAACAGGATTATTATTTGCAGGGCAACACAGGGATTATAAATTATGTAATACATGCCACTGTATTACTCCCCTCCATTATTATTTACTGTTTGTTTTGCCGTCAGGCACTAGACTTAAAAATAAATAAAACAAACCTTTTAACCTGTGTCCGCTGCTCTTTAACCACCTGTACACAATCCAACACTTTGCCACACTGTCCCGTTACCTCTTCATTATGCTTGCAGTCATTTTGAGTGGTTCTTATTTCAGTTACTTCAATGATGTGCTTTAGTTTTTGATGAATGTGTTAAGGTGCTTCAACTATGAGTTCAGGAGTTGCTCTTCAGTTCTAGTTGCCAAGGTGTCTCCCTGCTAACTGCTGTAAGAATATAGTAATATTTTGAAATACCTGTGGGTATCGAATCGAGAACACTGACCTCTTAGGATGTGCTAGTATAGTAAAGATTGCAGCAGAAACTTTAATAGAATCTGGCTTCTTGGTTCCTGTAGTACATTAGATCCCCCTTAATAAAAACGCTTATTTTAATTCTTGCCGCAGTAATTCAGATAAAAGGCAGTAGTACAGCATACAGTGCCCAGTTAAAAGGTCATAGTGTCAAATTAGTTTTCTACAGTCAGAAAGTAAGGAAGAGAAAAAAGTAAAAATATTGGAACAATGGGACAACAGTTCTTATATGAGAAAATGTAAGGAATTGGCCTTTAAAGCTGTTTTCCCTTTAGGGAATAAAACTAGTGCATTTTGTTGAGCTGGCTGCTTCCCAATTCCCCTGCACCACAGCACTGCAGAGAGAAAGCATTGCTCTGTTACAGGGCAGCCACCCTTACATAACCCCTGCCTCTGCAGTGAAGAGTGAGACACACACTCAAAGCCCATTAGCAGATGTGTTTGCGATCTGTAGATTTACAGCCACAAAATGTAACTCTTTGAATTTTTCATCCTCTTCCTGTTTTTTATATCTGTCCTTATGCATAAAGCATGAGTCCATAGGGGCAGTGCGTGCACTTTAAAAAAGGGGCCTTTTTTTATTTTAGCTGAAATTGTCTAGTCTACTATTTCCTGGACTCTCTCCCTCTTGTGGTTTAGGTGCTCTCAAAGCAGCAGTGCTGGAGCTAAAGGCGTGCTGTTGGTACAGACAGCCAGAGTCACACTGCCAGTTTCCCTGGATGTGGATGCAGAGTGTGTCTGGTTATACCGTCTTGCCAGGTTTGAAATTGCTGGCTGTGAGCACCCAAGATGGCGAGCCACAGTACGCTGCCCAAGTCCAGCCTCCAACATGTCGATTGCACAAAGGCGCTGCTCCCTTGACAGACATGGCATGTTGTTTTTTTTCTGTGATTTGCTTTATTGCTTTTATTCAAGCTTGCAATACAACAGCTGAAATCACTCCATATCCAGTGTCCAATCAACTGCCTCACTAATTAGGTGATTAAGTGCACATGCTTCAGTCATAGTCACTCAAGCGTGTCGTGGTCAAGGATGAATGATCGAGTGAAGAAACCAAAAACATCTTGTCAATGTCCATCATTTATATACCTTATTTTTTTTCGAAAATAAACGTGTTATAATAGTGATAAGTTTCTTTTGATGCTTATAGATCATAGAGGCGATCGTCGGGTTCGAGTGAAGCAGGACTCAGGGGACAAGGTGGGATTACAAATAATAATATAAACAACAAATCCCTGTTTGGGCCAGGGTTCACGCCAAAAAAAAAGATCAAAGTAGCTCTCTCACTCTCTAAAAACCCTTCCCTAACCCTATCACCCAGCTCTCGTGCTCTCATTCCCACTCTCCAGACTTGCCTCAGGATATAATAATAATAAAATACATACAGATAGGACAAGACAAACAAACGAGACAGACAAAGACATTGCCTGCGTCATTGCAATATATAGTGGGATAGAATGTATCTGCTGTACCATAACTTAGGGGTTTTAGGACCGTGGTGAGTAAGTGCTGGCTGTGATTTTGGAACTCCACGGAAGGTTGGGAGTCAAAACGGATTCCAGTTTCCAAACAACTGAACACAGGTGCAGCTGGTTAAACTGTGTAAGGGAGTAGACACTACCAGGAAAAGGGGTAGTGTCTCTAACTGTGTTAGGTACTGCTCCAAGCAAGCTAGGATTTTGTTTGTTGTTTTTGTTTCATTGTAAATAATAAAAGTGCATAAAACAGTGCGAAAATATAAACACTGACTATGAGACTTTCTTGGCGCACCTACAAAAGAGGCGATAGAGCCCCAGGTCATTCTGACTAGAGGGTATCCCAAAACAATGGGTTTCTGTCACCGTGACTACCAATGTGACACTTGTACTGCTGGCCACTTTTCAACTAAAAGAAAATAAGTAGTCATTAGGGAAAGGATCAAGCATTGTGCAGCACCTCAAAAACTTATCTAGCTGAATGTTAGCAAAGAGTTTATAACAGTGGGTACATCACATTTTTATTTTCAGGATTTGATGACATTTTCTCAGTATGTCTGTAAGTACTATATTAGTCACCCTGTTTTGAATGTAATGTTTAACTGAACTCAAGTATAATATACAGTATAAAGTAGAATATGTGCATTTATAGCTGCCCTGTTAGTCGTGGTGTGCTCAGGATATAAGTATCCTCTGCAGGGGATGAAATTTAGGGATACAGTGGAGGCGTGTGTAGCTGCATCCGTGTGTACGTAATGCATGGCACACTTTAGATTTATCCATACATCTGTAAAACATGGTGTTAGCGTTATTAAGTTATTATTTTCTGGTGAGAATTGCATGTGTCTACATTGGGCCATCTGTATGTCACACAAAATACAATCGAAAGGAACAATAAATTAAAAGAAAACTATTGCATTTCATATCTTCCAATATAAATAAATCCACATAATTCTGCTACTAATTTTTGTGTATTCATATGTAAAATGAAGCAACCTTCAACCTTGAATACACAAAGGTCTCTCATTCGTTTTCCTTGTTGGAGAAACCTATAAAACTATTGTATCGTATCGAGTCACACAGTGAGTAACATCCTGGATTCCATATTATGAAATAAACAAATGTAGACAGTCCGTGTCTTTAGAGACGGAAAGAGAGAAAGCGTCTGGAACCCATACTTGGACCTTTCACTCAGAGTAAATAAACACCTGTTAATGTTATTAAACTAGAAATAAACAACTTTAGGGCCCTTAAGTTCAACAAAGTTATTTATTTAGGTTATTATTCTAACAAAGGCTGTTATTGCCAAAGCACACTGGTTTGAAATAATAAAATTAACATTAAAAAGAAGAGTCTCCTTTTGTTTTTAAGCTTTCTAAAAATGTTTGTTTCAATATTTGATGTTCTTGTCTCTGGTCATTAATTTTTTCATGAAACTGGTATGTCGGAGGAACGTGGCTTGGAAACTGTTCAGTAGTCAAAGGAATCTCAAGGTTTTCTGTAGCCGTTTAATCTGTTTTGTGTCTAAGTCTCAAGGATTTTGGTGTCATTTAAATTAGCTTTTTTATTATATTTTGGACTGGATCGCTAAAGCTACGTGGAATTCATATGGTCTTTTAAAGCGAGTTTCAAGACTGTAAAGACCTGTTAGCTTTTAAAGGACATCTACCTACAGTGTTGGGAAAGTTCCTTTTAAAAAAGTAATCCATTACAGTTACAAGTTACTTAAACACAAAAAAACAGTGTTATTATATATAACTTGCAGTAAGTAATGACAGCTTTAGTAGCAAGTGATTTTCAAACAACATTCGTTAATAAAATCAATCCATTAATGCTTTGAAATTGAGTTGATGATGTTGTTAAAGGACACATTTCTTGTTAAAAAGCTTGTCATGTATACATCACTTCCTGCCTCAATGACTAGATAAGGGGAACTCGTTAATCAAAATGCATATTAACGAGAGCAAGAAAAATGAATGGAAGCGTAATTCTCTGTTATGGAAACTGCTAGCGTACAGGAAGACGGCTCTCCCACCAGCGAGCAGCAGCCAAATGGAAATGAAATTAAAAAACAAAATGGGAATGTCTATTTTGTGTATAATTTGTAAACTTCATTTAAAATCGTGCCTTTTGTCATGCAGAATGTACAATTATTTTGAACGCTTCAAATATAAAATGCTGATTTACGATTATCTGGCGTGTTGGTAAAAATCGGACGGCATGGATAAAAAAAAGAAAAACTTAAACCAATCCATGTCAAAGATCTGTTGCCTGTAAGGAAACTGTACTGTAATATCAAGTATGCCATTCTCTATACCAAGATTTCATTCAAATTAACTCCTGATAAATTGTGACAGTTAACGTGAATTTCCTTTTAAATTCCCACACAAACAAAATAAGAAGCACTGCTCGTTAAGATATTAATATTATTTTGTAAATCAACAGAATTTCGGAAATCACATTAGCACGATGATTCAATAACAAAATAGGCACAACGACCACTTGAAAATGCCAAAATCAATGCTAGAGACCGATTTGATGATTAACACTGGAGTTATCATTGACGACCTGTTGAAAATCCTGCCCAGTGTAAGAAGTTACAGTAACTTATTACTTTGAACTATTTACAAACAGGTACTTTTCATGCACAGTGTAAATGTCACAGAGAAAAATTTCAGTTTGGTAGAGTATTCTTTAAATTCATACCCTCCTCTCTCGCAAGATGATATGAAAAGCACGTTCATGTGTCTTGTAAGTGTTTCCTTGTACTGATAAAGTGTTTTATGATTCCCATGTTATGCATTAGCCGTAGACTTTTTTTTTAAATATAAATAAGTCGTTTAGTTACCTGTCTGAAAAATGAACCTTTGCAAGTTACTGAAAAATGTAATCTGATTACAGTAACGTGTTACATATAATGCCTTACTCCCCAACACTTAGAGGTTTATAATTACCTGTATTCCGCTGCCTTGCCTGGACCCCCGACTCGCAGTCTATAGCAGCTGTCTCTTCATAAACCTCATTGGTTTCCTGGCCTTTGCTCCCAACAGCGCCCCCTGCTGTGGACTTCTCTAGCACCTGGTTTCCGTTTCCAGTTGTATCCTTTGCTGCCTTAGCATACATGCTGCCATTGTGTGGGTGCAGGGTGTCGGTCTCCATGGAAATGGGGCCCCTGGTCTTGCCCCCTGTGCCACGACTCTCAGTTCCCGAGTAGAGGAGGGTCTGCAGGGTGGCAGAGCGAGGGTCTCTTAGCACGGTGTACTCATAAGTGATGTAAGGGCTCCTGCCATTCTGATTCCATACCTGCATCCAAGAGAAAAGGGAACCCAGCATTACACAAGCATAGGTGTGGAGAAACGTATGTTTGCTGCATCCTTTTTTTCACAATCCTGCACAATCAACGTTCTCTAGCCCAGGGCTGTCCAACATATGGCTCATTGAACTCTATGGCTCATTTGATTTAGAGGCTGACGTTTTTTGATAGAAGCAATTCAGAATGCAAACAGCAAATGGTGGTAAATATCCTTAATGAACATAAAAAGGTTCTCTGTTATTATTTGTATTGTTTTTTTTTATGGTTCTTGAAGAACTGCCTGGTCAAAAGTATAGCTCTTTCAAGGTGTCAAGCTTACCATGTTTTGCCATTCACTAAACATGTTTTTATATAATTCTGTCTTACAATGAACCTAGTTTATTCCCAGTAGTACTCAAGGTCAGTAACTGAGTAAAATGTGGTGGACTGTAGAAATGTACCAGAACATTAATCGCCTGATCAATAGGCCCTTGCGCGACAATGTACTCGATGCCGGTCTCGTACACATCCATGGGTCTCCTGTACTTGAAAATGGTCCCGGCTGCGTGGAAGTTCTGGGGGCTGTCGACCTTGTAGTCTCCATTGAAGAAGAAGCTCCCAGCCAGATCTGTGACAGCTGCAGATGGAAGCACACAGAATTAAATGCCATTCCAAAAATAAAACCATTTCTACGGCTTGGTGGGACTGCATTAAGTGTAACAGTGGCGAGGCGGGGTGCAAAACCAATCACCACACATACCGCTAGCCAGCGTCTTAATCACTATGCAAAAGAACTAGGCTTGTCTGCATTCCTGCTTATGGAGCTTTTAACCTCCTCCCAACGACAAATGACACTGCACCACACGACATATAAGTGCAAAAAGACAATCCTACAGCTGTGTATTACTATCTTATGTGAAAATAAAAATGATATAGAGCCATTTCCGGACTGATTAGCTGCTGTGTTGAGAGGTGTAGTTCTTCCTACACAGTGTTGTCTGTCTGTAGTTTTCAGTGGAGTTTCCTATCTCTCTTTAGAGGTCTGCGGTGTCAAAAGAGTTAAACTGCTTGAGGCAAAATCATCATTGCACTGAGAGTTTCAGGATTCTAAAGTCTCTTCAGCTTGGTGTGCTTCTACAATAGAAAAAAGGTGCTGCTCTGAACTTGACAGTCTGGCACTGTCTGTGGGGTTCATGCTACCAGTGTGGGTATTCCAAAGAGAAATTAGTTTCCATAAATCGATGACCGCCTCCTGGGAAGAAAAGTACATCACAAACACTAGCCAGTCAAGCAGAGAGATTCACCTGTTCCAATAGAAAAATCGAATATCTTATAAGTGTTGACGTTGGCTGCATGTCATTTTGAGTAATCTTGTCCTACAGGCTTAGCACGAATATGTTACACTGATGGCATCTTTTGTGAGGATGTCAAAGTTTATGGACTTCAGTGGCAAAAGAAAAGTTATACCAAATATTAACCATAGAGGGAATCAGTGGTAAGACATTACATGCTGAGGGGCACAAGTGTGTGTGTGTGTGTGTGTGTGTGTGTGTGTGTGTGTGTGTGTGTGTGTGTGTGTGTGTGTGAAGGGGCGGTAAGAGTCACAGTGCTGCGTGTGTGTGTGTGTGTGTGTGTGTGTGTGTGTGTGTGTGTGTGTGTGTGTGTGTGTGTGTGTGTGTGTGTGTGTGTGTGTGTGTGTGTGTGTGTGTGTGTGTGTGTGTGTGTGTGTGTGTGTGAGTGGTGGTCTCAGTGTGTGTGTGTGTGTGTGTGTGTGTGTGTGTGTGTGTGAAGGGGTGGTGAGAGTCACAGTGCTGTGTGTGTGTGTGTGTGTGTGTGTGTGTTGTGTGTGCTGTGTGTGTGTGTGTGTGTGTGTGTGTGTGTGTGTGTGTGTGTGAAGGGGTGGTGAGAGTCACAGTGCTGTGTGTGATGGGGCGGTCAGTCACTGTGCTATTAATAGAGCTGGAAGCATGTGCTCTCCTCTCACTGTGTCTGTGGAGCTGCCACAGGAATGGGTGTGTGAGCTGCAGCCCCCCAGTGCCAGACAGAGTCCTGTCTGTGTGAAGCTCAGGGCCTTGTTTCCACTGTAAACACTGTAATCAGGAAGGACCCACCCAAAATATCAGCAGACTTCTTCCTCTCAATGATCTGGATGTCCCGGGAGCCCTCTGGGATCTCAGTTATAAAGGAGTAACCTGCAGTGTGGAAACAAGGAGTATTATACTGTGCCTGGACCCCCCCCCCCCCCCCCCCAAACACACACACACACACACTTTTACTCTGAAAGAATAAAGCTGCCAACATGTTTTTTAAATGCCCTCCTTGTGGCAGTGTGGCACTGCTGTGTATTAAATCACTTTTTTTCATAAACTGTAATTCATTTAAATTAGCAAATGTTTTCTCATGGGCTGAAATTTAATCCTAATTGCTCTATAATCATTGAAGTCATTGTGAGAAGCGAATATTCCTTCAGCTTTAAACTGCAAGAGAAAGCAGCATGAAAGGGTTTGCATGACCACATTTGCTTTAGTGTTAAAGAAACAAGGCTGTGGTAATCTGTTTATTCAGTACGTGCAGTTTTGTATGAAATCTGAACCGATACAAAGTGAGTTACAGGAAAATGATTCCATCTAGGGTTTATGTGACGTCACAAACTACGAGACCATTACATCAAGTAGTTTATAAACTGTCACGGATCAACTCTCTAAGACCCACTTGTTCTCGTTTGCTTTCCATGCTCTTTAAGCCTGATATCTGCTATTAGCAGTGTATTGTTGTTACTATTTCATGTATTATGCTACTATATCATGTATTATGCATTTTTCAACGTATTTAATGTATTATGCATTGTTTTGTTTTTTTACTGTATCATGTCTTGTGCATTTTTCTGTATTTCAAGTATTATAGATTTTCTTTTTGTTACTGCATCTTGTAAAGCACTTTGTGATGGTGTTCTACTATGAAAGGCGCTATATGAAAGAAAAGTTGGTTGATTGATTGATTAATTGATTTCGTTATATATACATGTCCCCTTGTCTTCATTTTTTTTTTTGGCTAGCAGTGTTTTGAAAGTAAATTGCACTACTTATTTTAAAATTACGAGCGTCAGGGTAAAGTCAGATGCTCTACACTAAACTTTTTTAATGAATGTTACAAGAAGTATGAGCTTCCCTTGTGTTTTGCAGCTTTATCCCCAGATTTCTTCATCCAGCATTGTGGCCTACCCACTTTTTTTTTGTATTTGACATGAGGTCCAGACACCCGTTCCAGTGGCAAGGCCAATGCAGAGCTCACTGTGTGCCCCCAGCCGAACCTGGCAGCTGGTATGACACCCTACACTCCAAGCAGCTCTCCTTCTGCTAGGAGAGCAATGAGGAATCATAGATGCAGAGATGGGAAAAAAGGAGACGTCTTCATCTTTGCTATAACAAAAAGCTCTGCTTACACACCTTATATTCAATTTAATTTCACCTTTCAAATCATATCCACCATTCAACGCTTTTTTCTGTCATGAACCAACCAGCTGCTTCCCATAATGACTGACATCCCTTGCAGCCAGTAAGCTGCTTTTACCTTCTGAGTTAAAATGACCTAGGAAGTAAAACGGTAACAGACTACCGGAACACAAGCCATGCAAACTGAGAGCTTCCTGTTTAGTTTGGTACCAGATTACATTTTTTAAAATAAAAATGCTATTTTTCTTTTTTTTTTTTTCATGTGCATCTTTCAAAACAGAGCTACATGGTGATTGAAAGTGTAGGACTGGTAAGGTTTATTAAATTATTTCAAAATAAGCTTCTCTTTATCTTTGAAACACAACTCTAAGTGCAGACAAGTGAAGAAAATGTATGAACATTGAAAAAGCTACTATTAAAAGGAAGGGACATTAAGATGGCCCAAGTGAAAAAATACAATTCAGTATTTTTTTATTAAGAAAAAAAGAAAAAATTAATCTTGTTCCTCACCCAATTGTGATGTTCCTTTCCTGAAGTTCCCTGTGACCCTTATGCAGCTGCTCCCATTCCCCTGACATACGCCACACTTGTCCAGTGTGTGGGTGGAGAACAGCACTCCATCACATCCAATGGGCTGTAACAATACAGGGGAGAGTGATGGCTTTCAGATCAATTTCATTTGCACAATTACATTGGTCCCATGGTATCCCATCGTCTCAAGACAATTCTTTTAAAAGTACTGTAGGCCGCCTGAGTTTATAGAACTTCATACTGCCAACCACTGCAATGCAATATCTTGAAGTGTAATGGTTGTTCTCAGAGGCATATCATAAAGCATGTATGTATTAAATGTATCCCTGTGTTCTCTACTTAGAGCTTGTAAAGTAATTCCCTTTTTTTCTATGTGGTTTGAATGGCACTGACCACATCCAAAACCACTTCAATATGAAGCTGTCTATCCAGGTTATTATCTACAGCCATTAGGGAGTACACACAATCCTATTCTAACATTTTTAACAAGTGTTGTCTTCAAAATATGATTTTGCTATTGTTGCAATTTGCAACAGATTCTTTTCAATGTTTGCTTTTGGCAGTGTGGCAATATTAGTGTGGATATTCTCCTTGCCCAATTCATGACACCCAAATCTCTCCGATTTTATCTTTATACTATTTGCCTTTGAAACAATTAAATGATATTTAAGTGAAAACAAATAGGTCAATACTTGAACAAAGTATATTAATTAGTTATTATTTTTTATTCACTTACAGCGCCCAATTAGAACACCTAATTATGTTCCCCTCACCACAGCAATTCCCCACAACAATTCAGGAGAGCTGAAGTTCAGTGGGTATCCTCCGATACCACGACCGAGCCACGTGCCTCTTTACACCCAGGAATGTGTGTGGATGTCCTTTTGAACTCACCAAGCGACTGGCCAGAAGGGTCGGCTTTACTGTTTTGCCTCCCTAACCCACGACAGCACCAGAGCCAATGAGACGCTCCCTCTGAAATCCCCAGCGAGTACCAGTGAGTTCGCACAGCCAGGACCAGAGCCTGCACCGGACTGTATAACTTACCCTGTACATCACGCGGTCTTCTTCTTACAAGGTATTAAGCGCTTTGTGGTCCACTATGAAAGGAGCTATATAAAATAAAGATTGATTGAAGGTATGCGACACAGGGACCCCTGCTTAATCTTACCAACAGTTGCGGATGGTGGCCAAAAAAAATGGGGGAGGCAGAAAAAAGGCAGAGGGCTTGGGGTCCCCCCAGCAAACAGTAGAATTGTATTATTATATTCTGACTGACAACACTTTTTATATTATTATTATTATAATTAGGAAATCCCCTAAAGAAAAGGCATTCTTGGGGTAAATGTGGGGAAGCTTAAATTGCCCATCGGAAACACTTTACAATAATGGCTGCGAAGTCAATAGAGTTTCATAGGATTGCATTGGAGTAACGTCTGAATATCATGTTTTGTTATTATATTGTAATGATTTTTGTTATCCTGAAGATAATATTAAAAAATGGCCACAAATGCATAATGAATTCAAGAGGGAGAACACAAGCTTAGAAGAAATTGCACTGGAATTTGCTGCCATTATTTTAAAGCGTAACCCAAATGTCTTAGAAAAAGTGAAAATTGGTGACTGTTCACCAACCTCACACCTGCCGTTGACGCAGACCCCTCTGTAGTCACTGTACTTGCAGGACGTCCCGTCCCGCGCTGGCACCATCAGCTGTCTCTGCCCGTCCACCGTAGTGCAGTGCAGATCACACGGCTTGCTGGAGATGTGCACGTAGTCATCTGCAAAGGTACAGGGCAGGATAGTGTGAAGCATAGTCAAATACAATAACAGCATCCATACATGACAGCAGAAGGTACAAGGGCTTCAAATAGTATGCACTGTATGGCCAACTGCATAAAGATAGAATATTTCTGAAAGGCATTGAGGTCTATGTTAAAGTAATTGTAGCCAACAGAATAATTCCATAAATCCATTCTGCACTTCCATTAGTTACATAGGTCTTATATGTGTAGTTGTTAAAGAAACACATGTTATAGCAGAAATGTATTTTCATTTGAAAAGACACCTGGTACTACACCAGTCTTGCCTTACCTCCTTGGACATTTCAGCCCAGCAAGTCAGCAAGTTATTGGCTGAAAGTAAGTCAGTCAACAGGGAACCAGCTAATTGGTTACAGACAGGAATGAATCCAGTGAAGGGGTGGGACCATGTCACTTTCCAGGTGAAATGACCCGGGAAGTGCAAGACAGGCTAAAAACATGGCTTGCAAAAGGAGATTTCTTTAATCTTGTGTAGTCCCAGATATCATGTTTTAAAATAACATGTTGAAACCTGTGTTCTTTTCAAAACTGCACATTTGAGATATATATAGTGAGAAAATGTATTGAACTACTTTGTATTAGATATTGTGGTCATTCAATAAAAATGAGAAAAGGTCTGTGCAAAGAGCAACAAGTCACAATGTGGTGGTGTAAAGATTTGCCACTGTTTAGATCCTTCAAATAGTCTAAACATTTGTTTGCCTGGTGAGTCTTTATGGATTCAATGTACTGAATTACCTGGATACAATGGTTTCCACTGATAGTTCCTGCCATTGTACACTTGGGAGTTGAAAGATGAACACTGCTCCTCTCTGAAACTCCGTCCTGAAGGGGGGCATTCCTGTAAAGCATGACAGATCTGAGTGTTCTGACAGAGAGGCAAAATGTTGTACTGTCAGCCCACTATGTTAGCTGTCCAGGGATTTTCTGTTTTTTCCTGAGTACAGATAAGACCTCTGGAGTTTGGTTTTCAGTCCAATTATTAGGGCATTCATTTTACCCAATCCTTTGTTCACTAAATAGCACGATTTTATTGAGTAAGAATCCTCGTAAGTGAGCTGCTACTCCAACATAATATCCATTTGCAGCATAATTGCTTTGGACATTTTGTTTCTGCAATGACCGCTAATGTGTCATGTAGAGGTTCCTCGTCATTGGTATAAGGGGCTTTCAGATCACTCAGATTCATGTAGAATGGGATAGCAAAAGGGTTAATTGATGGAAAAAAATGTAATGATCTCCCAGGCAGAATAAAGTGGAGGTTGACTGCACATCTTGCCCATGCTGTGATAAGATAATGATATGGATTATGTAACTTTACTGCAGGTGCATTGGCACTTGCTGAGTCATTATCACTACCCCTTCCTTTTGGGACATTTAAGCTTGCTTAAACAGCTGGAACAATTTCCTTTTGTGTCCCAGAAGATACAATACAGCCATATGAGCACTTTGCCGCACTATGGCTGTCAGCCACTGATCGAACTTGTCAGCATAGAACAGCGGACAAGGCTGGAATAAGACGGGAAGCTAAAAGCAACCCTGGAATGTAACCAACTTATTTCACAAGGCTTTTAAATGATTTTGAAAAGAAACTGTGTTGGTCTTACACCAGACTGATTAAACACTTGTGTTACCATAGCGACAGAATCTTACCTGTTGATTTTAAGTAATTAATCAAATTAATTAAATCTACTAGCATCACCTGTATTTGGCATGTTTCATTGACTGAATGTCCTCCATGAATAATGTTTATACTTTTGGAGTAGAAGTGTCTAGAACAGGACAAGCCATGTTATTCATGTACATCTTCACAAAGACATACTTCCCCTTGGAATCAATGTTACACTCATGGATACAGTGCAATGCAACAGAACAGAGCTGTAGACAGGCATCAACTGCAAGGGTGCAAATGTGGCGCTATGGCACTAATTTCTAGCGCCAGGGTACCACATATAGCCACATTAAATGCTGACGCCAGTAGACATGTTTAATTTTTTTACGTTATTATTCTTCCTTAGCAACCATAGATGATGATAGCTTCTCATTGGGTCTGGATGGCTCACATGACCCCCCGCCCCCCACACACACACTCATCCACATACACAGGAGAGAAGGTTTGTGTCATGTGGGAGGTTTAACTGCAAAAACTGGTCGCAAACAAGACTTCACAGCACACTTCTAATCCTAAAAACAAACTGAAGAGCAAGGGTAGGGGGGCTTGATTAGGGCAGAGTTTGATAATTTAGCACCAGGCTCTGGTCCTAAACTTTCAAAACAGTTTAGCACCAATTTTCAAAAGAATTTGCACCCCTCAACTGGTTAACTGTAGAGAAAAAATGATTGACAGCAGTAAAATAATGGCTGTGAATTCAGAATGAATTCTGACTGAATACCACCTGAATACCACCTGAATAACATGTTCTTCACTTCTCTGAGTTCTGAAGTCATTCATTTTGAATTCAGCACTGTTAATTCATGTGGATTGAATGACCCGTATTCATTCCATGTTTCTAACAAATTATGCTCATCACAGGTATAAAGCATGCTGTCATGCCCAAATTAACACTTCCCATGACCTGCCGCTAATGCACGCTTGATCATTGTTTTAAAGTGTTACCAAACAATTACATAAATCTTACCTATTTTGCACTTTAATTTGCTGCATAGGTCTCAAATATCAGTTTTTAAAGAAACACACGCTGAAGCAAATGTATTTCATTTTAAAACATATCTGTTTCTACTTTAGTTTAAAGTATGTGCTGTTTTGTTATGCCTTTTTGGGGGTGGGGTGGGGGAATATGTCATTTCACCTCAGCAGTATCTTCTGGGTCAAAGCATGTTATTGACTGAACGCATGACAATCACCAGGGGAAGCAGCTAATTAAATCAATGAAGGGGTGGGGACAATTGTGCACCCTCCAGGTGAAATGACCCAGCAAGTGTAGCACTAACTGAACCAGGCATGGTGTTTTAAAATAAAAAGACATGTCCAAACAATAGCACATCTGTCTTTCACACCTGGACATTTGGAAATATATGTGGAAGCGCACAGGAGATAAAGGAGGTCAAGATTTATGGAATTATTTTATTAGCAACATTCACCTTAATATGAGGCTATTGGTCAACTATTAATTTACACAAATATGAAAAATGCCTTGTGAAGACCCATCCTTTAAATAAAAACATTCTGTCCAACTGGTAGCCAGTGGTTTGTTGTGTCGTAGTTCTCACCTGTATGTCACAGAGATGATACCTCTTGGATGTGCCAGTGCAGGTCATATTGTCCTTTCCAACAGCTGTCTTCCTCCTGCTAAATGAGAATCACAGCCAGTATCACAGCCAGTTGAAGCCTGTTCTGTTTTCCATGTCCTATACTTTCTTTGGAGTCTATATAAATATGCACTTCTGTTCAAACCAGAACATGAATAGTATCAGCTGATTTATTTATTTATTTATTTATTTATTTATTTTTGGATTAACGTATTTAATTACAGTACGTGGATTTACAGAAATGGAACTTCAAATGCTACCAGTAAAACCACTAGAATGGTGACATGAGTGGGGGGCTTTTTCTGGCTTCAGCTCTGCTAGCCCCACCTACTCTATATATTATCTCTTTTCCACTGTACAGCCGAGCCACCATGGGCTGCGCAGAGCCGGCCCAGCGCAGCTTAGGAGGATCCTGGTTGTGTTTGCACTGCAGAGTCTGGGCCGTGCAGCTGACCTAACATGCAGTGAACGTGTCAATTCGCATGTAGATAATGCACTATTAAGAGGGGCTGTATTTGAGTTGAGAATGGCAGATCCAAAGGTTATGTTTGTGTTTTTCTTTGTTTTTGTTCTCCGTTTATTACTGAATTTAACTGAAATGCGCGTCATGTTGTTCATCTTCTGACTGATGCAACATAATAACAAACATCATTAACCCTTCCCCTGGCCCTGATTGGCTCAGATTTGCCTTTGGAAAAAGAGGTGTCTATGTCAATTTAGAGTAGGGTGGTGTTGCAGGGTTGAAAGGTCATATTGTCACATGATTTGAATCAAATTAGGTCTCCCCAGACAAGCTCAAAGTAAGCTCAAGACTAGGTAAAGGCAAATTGAAAGGAAAATAATAACTCTATGCTGGAGGAATAGAACCCAGGATGACTGCAAACATCATCAAACAGTGTAAACAGTACATTATTAAACGACTATGCAATTGCAATGAAGATGTTTACAAACCAGTTGACTACATTGTGTTCAGCTGTTAGCATGTGGAAGAGGACTCTGCCCATTTTAACAGTGGCTGGAAGTGAAGGCCCCTACCTTTGTTTGAGGCAGTGCCGCTCTTGGAACTTGATACCTCCTCCACAGGTGCGAGTGCAGGCTGTCCACTTGGCCCACTCCCCCCACCAGTATGCCGTTACATCAGAGTCTTCTTCCAGGCTGTTTGAGGACTGTCCATCTTCCTGAAATAGAGCGGGCAATGAAAGGAAACAAGGCATTGAAGGGGAGGGGACCATTTCACCCTCCAGGTGACCCAGCAAGTATGCTACTTGAAAGCATGGCTTGCAAACAGATATTAACCAAATGCAGTGCTAGATCGTTCTATAAATAAAAAGTTACTATAATATTTTATCAAAACTGTACATGTAAGCAACTGATGTGCACAATAGGTACAAATTAAGGGATTATGTTGTAAATTACAGTCACTTTAAAACCACAGTGGTTGGAACTAGGAATACAAAGACAAATATATTTAATAACAATCGAAAAACCCTTAAATAAAACCAAAAACATTTAATTACAAATAAATATTTAAAAGTATATACAGGATCATTTTTTATTATTATGTTTTTTTTAGGGGCTGTAAACATGCTGTAAATTTCAATGTTAGGGAGTAACACTTTACTGTAATCTGATTTAATTTTTCAGTAACTTGTGACTGTAATGGTTTTGTTTTCAGATAGGTAACTAAATGTGGAAAAGCATTACATTTTACGTGAAAGAAAAACGTAGTTACTTCTAGTTACATTTAAAAAAAGGAGTAATGCATAGCTATCATCTTGTTAAATGGTGTCACAGGAGGGAATAGAAGCTGGATTTTCTAAGAATAGTTTATGTTCTAATTTCAAAGTAATATGTTACTGTAACTAGTACCAACAGTCTCAGAAGTGCCCATATCATTTCCAGAAATTATTTTTGATTTGTCTTTTCAGCAGCCAAACTTTGTTCTATTGTTGAAGACCCACCTGAGCTCCCTGTTTTATTATACAATATTAAATAAATAACTCACCATCAGAAAAAAAGAGAACTTGTTATTTTTGTCATTTTCAATCAAGCATATGCTGAACAAACATTTTTAAATTGACTTTCTTCAGGCAGCACAAATAACTTTCCAGCCCCCAGGTTCAGGCATGGTCCTCCCTGATGATTAGATTAGTTTACTATAACTATTGACATACCAGAGGGTAAAAAAAAACTCTAAAAGCCACCAATGCTCTTGATATATTGCATATATATATATATATATATATATATATATATATATATATATATATATATATATATATATATATATATATATATATATATATAAAATGTACAGCAACAAACATTGTGCATCCATACCTGTCTACTAAGTGCTGAGAAGTTCCCCAGAGAGAGAGAAAAGGAGAGACTGCAGAGCAGGATCAGACAGACCCCCATCGATTGAGTCCACTGGCAGCCACACATTCTGAAGGAAAAGGCAAGGCAAACTTACGGAGGAATTTTGTAGTGTACAGTTAGTCAGAGAAGAATTTGGACAGTTTACTGTTGTGTAATTTTTATCCCAGTGGGGAATCGGCTGAATGTTTCATAACCCATAAACATGTTTTATTCTTCATGACTTCTAAGTAAAATCCTAGACACTTCGGTACAGTTGAAGAATGTTTTGATAACTATTTCAGATATATTTGTTCTATGACTTTGGAAATTACTTGTTTGGACAATCTATGTAATTAAGTCTGCAATAACTGCAATAAATCCCCTGACAGTGCCCTGTGCTTCTCTATATAGACCACAGTGACCCAATTAGAACACTGTTAATCATACACCTACACACAACTAACTGCACTTCAAGTACAGGCCCCAATTTACACAGTGAATAGCATCCAGCCTTGCAATCTAGCAGGGATGTGGTTTAGCGCTGCGTTAACTATTGTTCCTCTGCAATCGTCTCCAGTGGGACATTAATTACAAATACAATAATTCACACTGTCAAATTGATATTGGTTGGTTCCTAATGATTGTGTAAACAATGGAGACAGAGGAAAGGCTTGTGTTGAGTCATTAGTAAGTTTTATTTAATTTAATTAATACCTAACAACTTAACATTTCTTCAAGGCAATGACTCTGAAAATATGAGTCTCTGCACACCCCCACTTCCAGCAGCCTCATTCTGATGTGTGCCCTCTGGAAGGACACTGATGAATACGTTAGTCAACAGGTTTGTCTGCTCTGATTGGATAACTGATTGAGTTCATGGGATCTGAAGTCTGACCTGAACCCACATGGTTTGAAGTTCAGTTTTCTCATTTGGTTCCAGATCCACCTCTTTGGAAAGTCTAAAACCCAAATACTTTGTGGAAACAAACCAGATTCAAAACGTAATCTCCAGTCAAAAAAAAGCTTTGCAGGGCAGGGTCAGGGCAGAGTCAGGGCAGGGTCAGGGCAGGGTTAGGGCAGGATCAGGGCAGGGCTAGCCCCTCTTGCGTTTTGTTTTATATAATCTCCTATGGCTGTCAATGCCACATCATGTCTCATACACTGCACTAATTCCCTTGTCAGCTTCAATTTATTTTGCTCTTCAATAGCGATTACCAGAGAGATACATCTCACTCCTCTGGCATTACCACTGCAGTCCTCCTGGGATTGCACTGTCCCATACCTCCTACTGTCAGAAGGGTTAGGTTAAGAATAGATCAACAGACACAGAAACTCAGACACACAGATACAGATACGGGGAGACAAAAGTTGTGTGTATGGTGTATGATTGTTGGTTAGCTAATGAGCATGGACAGTTTTGAGTAAATATTTTATTATTTTATATTTTTAAAGGAACATATTATATCATCTACAGTTTAATATTTAATATTGTACATTTTTAATATGCTGTTATATGTGACCACTGGGGTAAGAATATCTACCGCTTTCCAACTGTGACAGCTGTAGAGAACACACATAATAATAGAGAACACACATAATAGCATGTGTTTCTTTATTGGGGAATACAGCAGGTGCTAAAGTAATTCCCCTATAGCACAGCTCACACTCTCTCAGTACCACTCATATTCCCTTGTGTCTCTTAACCCTTTAAGAGACACAAGGGTTTCTGGGCCCATGATTGGATAAACACGATCATATTGAAGTGTCTTTCTGGGCCCATGATTGGGTAAACACGATCATATTGAAGTGTCTTTCTGGACCCATGATTGGGTAAACACAAAAAAAAAGTAGGCCACCATACTTTGTAGTACAAGTTGGAAACACATATCATTGCATAGAAGAGGGCTTGAATTTCACTCCCTGAGACGTGCATTTCAATTTTAAAGGCCAGAGAAAGTTTCAGCAGCATACAGAATGAAAAACATCAGTAGAACTTGTTTACAGATAAGAAAGAAACGGAAAAACACTGTAAATCTGATGTATTTAACTTCTAATTATATCAAAACATATATTTTGTCATGTGTTTTAATATATTTATTTTTACAACATTTATAAATATCAAGAAACGAGTGGATATAAGCCTATACTGTTCCACAAACTAAATTTATATCAGTAATGTTTTTTCATTATTACTGTTATTAATGGAATGAAAAACTATTATTTTATTTACAAATATTTATTTTGAGAAAATTATTGAGTTGTGTCCATTAGTGCCTATAAAGACCCTGAGAATAAATGTGTATTATGCGATTGCAATTTACTGTTTGCTTATAATATTTAGTGTTTTGTAGTTAGCCTAATTATTCAGTTGTTCTTGATGTTTGTATAAAGCTGCTTTGATAATAGGATATTCAGTATATACTGTATATTTACGCGAATGTGCAGAAATTGATTTGCACACAAATAAACTTTTCCACTCTACAGAATTTAATTTCAAGATGTCAAGCCAATTAGATGAGTCATTGTTGGCAGAAAACTGACATCTGATTCTGGTAAATCAGTGATTCATTTATATACTATAGGTTTCTCAGTATTCATTATTGTTCAGTTCTTAACCATGTATTGCATTTGTTTTTTTAACAAGGCTCAAATTCATAAAATCACTCAAATGAAAGAATGTCTTGTATTTTGCCCTTTCAGGGACTGTTGTAGGGTCCTTCAGATAACAGAATAAAATGTGTTTGTGTGTAAATATAATATATATATATATATATATATATATATATATATATATATATATATATATATAGGAAGAGTCAAATACAGCCAAAAAAAACGTCTGGTCCTGGGGGAGCATCCCACTGAAAAACGCTTGGTCCTTAAAGGTTTAAATAGAATATATCATAAATAGCCTATACACTCAATAAATATATATATATATATATATATATATATATATATATATATATATATATATATATATATATATATTTTTTTTTTAGACTGCCCAATTATTTTATCCCCGATTTTCTTGCAAATTTAGGATGTCCAATTAAGTTGCTCATCACAGCAATTCCATCAAAGGTCAGTGAGCATCTTTCAATCCCATAACCAAGCCAATTGCCTATTTACAATTGGAAAGTAGATGTTGGCAAGCTACCAGACTCCGAAGGACAAAATCGGGCGATGAGCAGAAAGTCTTTTTGCTTTCCTAGCCCGTGTGAGCACCAGAATCAATGCAACACTCCATCAGGAATCTCCAGTGAAGACTGGCAACTTCGTAAAGCCAGGACTCGCACAGCCAGGACCATCACAGCCAGGACCATCACAGCCAGGACTCGCACAGCCAGGACTCACACAACCAGGACTAGCACAGCCAGGACTCACACGGCCAGGACTCGCACAGCCAGGACCATCACAGCCAGGACTCGCACAGCCAGGACTCACACAGCCAGGACTCGCACAGCCAGGACTCGCACAGCCAGGACTCGCACAGCCAGGACTTGCACAGCCAGGACCATCACAGCCAGGACTCGCACAGCCAGGACTCACACAGCCAGGACTAGCACAGCCAGGACTCACACGGCCAGGACTCGCACAGCCAGGACCATCACAGCCAGTACTCGCACAGCCAGAACTCGCACAGTCAGGACTTGCACAGCCAGGACCATCACAGCCAGGACTCGCACAGCCAGGACCATCACAGCCAGGACTCGCACAGCCAGGACTCACACAGCCAGGACTAACACAGCCAGGACCATCACAGCCAGGACTCTCACAGCCAGGACTCACACATCCAGGACTCGCACAGCCAGGAATTGTACAGCCAGGATTAGCACAGCCAGGACTCGCACAGCCAGGACTCACACAGCCAGGACCAGCACAGCCAGGAATTGTACAGCCAGGACTAGCACAGCCAGGACTCACACAGCCAGGACTCGCACAGCCAGGACTCGAACAGCCAGGACTTTTGGATGAGCAGAAGTGCAGGGATACGAGACATCACAATGAGCAAGTAAGAACTGGCTTTCAGGGGGCATGATGAAGGCACCAATTCCTCAAATAGAGGTAATTATGTGGAATTACTTTCTCTGATACTTTCTATGACAGTATGTTAAGCAATCACTTGTCAATAGCCACAGTATTCTTGGGTACCTCTAATAAGATTCAGAATGACTTGTTAAAATCTTCGGTGTCTCAGTTTTGCTAGGTGCAATAAAAAGGAGAAGTACAGGAAGCCAAGTACGTAGCTGTAATGGGAAACGCATGTGACTGACAGTGGCCTGAATGAACGGTTATTCTGTGAAAATTTGTTACACTTATAAAAAGAAAATAACAACAAAAAGCCTTTAAAAAAGACTAAATTCCCTTTGGGCTTATTTAAAAAAAAAAAAAAAGATTCTATTGATTTAGCAGTATTACTGCAGGACAGCCGCTATAAGATCGTTACCTTTAATAAAAATGTGAACAGGTTAATCTATCGATTAATCAACAATTATTCATGCCCGGTATCTAATTTGATTAACAATCAAAAATTGTAATCAAGTGACAGGCCATTTTCCTTCAATATTATATATATATATATATATATATATTATAGTATATATATATATATAGCTATATATTATATATATATATAATATATAGCTAATATAAAACAAGTTACCAAGAAAACAAGGCTCATCTTATAAAGAATCATTGCAGAGAGACAGATGATAGATATACATTAGATTAGGCAAGTAGTATTCAATGGAAAATTGAGAAATATCTAAACTTACATTTGGAGGAGGGTCCGTCTCCCCAAACACACATCTTCAGTTAGGTAGGCTTCTTAATATAAGCAAACAGAGCCTCTAGCTCTATCTGGAGTCTGGGTTTTCCTGGCACTAAATATTGGTGACAGGTGCCTTAAACTACCCAAAGAACACCTGGTGTTCATTAAACTCCCAGACACAGCTGGATCCTGGCCAGCTGCTAAACACAGGCTTCCACAGACAGTTCAGTCTGTCCAGGACCGCAGCAACCACTTACAACAGAGAGGCTTATTTACGGGGATCCTCAGCCTGTGGCCTCCCAATCAGACACTCCAGCACCCTACAAGAGAGCCCTCTTCAACCTGCTACCCCTCACTGGAGCCCCTTCAGGGTTCTGCAATCCAGCACTCTCAGTCTTACCCTGCTTGCAAAAGCATGAAAATATCAGGGTCCCAACTACTAAGTAGGGAATTTCAGAGCTGTGGAGCTCGATGACTTAAAGTTTTGGCACCACAACTGTTTATGAGAGCTATGGATAACATAGGACTGGAGAGAGATTATAACTTATCACAAATCACCGCTATTATACGCCATTACTTTATAGAAAAATACCTTGACAAGTGCTTTGTTCTCTTTCTTTTGCTTTTTATTCTTGAATACTTTAATATTTATACATTTTTGCTCTTTACTTTGCTGTCATCTGAGGTAGTCTCTGTGGTTTTTTCAGCTTAAACTAGTTCCATACATTACAGAACTCAAGGCGCAGGGGTACCCCAAGACCTGAAAAAATATGATTTAACATGTTTAACCAATCACAGAGTTGAAGGGGTGGGTTTTCTGTGTTAAGCACTTTGAGAGGCTAAAACGTTAAAAATGTTTTCAAAATAAGCCGTCTATCGGCGCAATCAAACACCTAATACTATATTTGTGCTGGCTACTTTATTAAAAAAATATTAAGATTATTTTTGGGTATTATCATTCCGTTCATTTTTTGTCGTATTATTGTACTGTAATTGATATAGTAAGTAAAAGCTAAACACACAAAAAAGCGTATTCCTTTTGTTGTGAAAATATGTACACATGTGCTTGTGAGAGATATTGGGGGTTCATGTATAGAGGCTGTACGCCTTTAAGAAGAAAGGCATGATAGGATATCAGCAGAACATTTGTCACCTGACATACTAATGCTTAACTGTAGAGGTGCTGGATTATTAAACTCCGGTTTCATGCAACAGTTATGATGGTGACCAAACGTGTGCGACTACTGTTGTGTAAAAAAAAAAAAAGGTTAATATGAACAGTTGCATTAAAAAAACATAGAATACCAGAAAACTAAAATAGATGTGCATTAACAAAATGCCCTGAAAACGTAAACAATTTAAATTAAGCAATAATCAATAATTAAGCTAAAATGGAAGTGAAAAGGTTACCTTTTTTTTTTTCTCCAATAACCCTATGTTATCTTTCCCCAGTCAAATTACAGAGTGCCTAAATAAGCACGGTCATTTACCAGAATGAAAAAAACAATAATGAAAAAGAAAATGTAGAACATAAAAAAGCACAACCAGATAGAGTCAACGAAAGACAACACATTATTTAAATTCTTTGTTGTATTATATATTTGAGGTAAGACAAGTTTATTTTTCCTTTAAAAATGCTCGCTACTATAATAATGTTCTGCCTTCCGTCTGAACAGATTTCTTGGGGAGAACCCTGAAGCTGTAGTGTATCGTGACATATCCTAGGGGCTATGGATTGTTTGTAAAGGTTGTGATGGTGTATAATATTACCCAACCCTTTCTTACAGAAGAAGGAGGGCCAGAAAAAAATAACTTGGCTCAAAATGACAGGCAAGCTAACCAGTCCTGGTTCTGGGTATTATATCAGTATGAGACACTGGAACTATTTAATTAGTGACAGTAGGGTTGCCTTGCCTATGAAGCAGTAGGCACACCATGATCAAATATGTACTGAGGAACGAAAGAATCCTGCACCACCCCTACAAGAATCCACAAAAATCACTGCAGCTAACTGGGTGCAGGTTCTTTGGCCCCTCCAACTGACAAGTGTTTTGCATAGGGTAGGGTGTAGGTTGCAGCCTGTGACTTATGCAGGGGGGAGTCTCCACCAAATAAAGGTATGGTTTTGGAATTGTAAAACAGGTAAGAACAAACAGACCGTGTGCTTCTGACTAAGGGTAGCACTGGAAAGAAAAGAGCCCGTCAATCTCGGAAACTGGGAGTCGACTAACGGCATGCCGTGTGATTGTGAGACGTGTGGGTTCAAATGGATAGAAGTGCAGTTGCATCCATTAACATAGAAATGGCATTGTTGAACATTTATATATATATATATATATTTTTAAAATGAAGCAGTTTTAAAATGTAGTGTACAAACATCAGTGTTACAAAACAGTATGATCACAAAAAGAGCAGCACATTAACCAGACCTGAAAAGCTTGTTATTCGGTAAAACCAATAATAGCACACACTGCATAGCTGGAAAATGCTCTCTCATTCTGTAATTACTCTATTCTTGTTTTGTCATTAACCTTTGAGCCTGTTAAAATAGCCCAGATGTGTATCATAGGAATGTTTTTCGTTTTATAAATAATTATAGGTATTGTTAAGAAAAGCCCACATAGCAGCCACAACTCTGATATCAGCATTTATTTTTCAATATAACTCTCCCCATCCTCCCCAATTCTCTAGTCCAAGATGACAAGATGCTCTTTTCAGCTAATGTCTGCATCTGACCATGAGTTCAGCTAGGGTGCGATTTGATGGGGGGCATTAGGGGGACTCCCCCCACCCCCCATAAAAGATTTTGAATTGACAATGATTTCTTCGGGAAATTTGAAACATATTTCAAATTATAAATGTATGCTCCATCATTTTTACGCAAACAGACCATAAGATCAGTAGCACATTGTATTAACATGATTTTTAAAAAAGGCATGGAGTTTGGTTTCACTGGAGCCGGATCATGAAGTTCAGCTGTATAAAGTGGATCAGGCTTGGATTCCACTCACCCGTCATTGTCATCCAACAGTAGTGCTGTACGCATTGTAGCAAGGCAAACTAAACAATACCAATCAAACTACATCCAAGTCATTCAGTTGCTGTATTTCAAACCGTTATTTTTTATTATCATCGGAAGTGCATACAATACTAAACCTGCTGAGTGACCAGCTGAGTCACCCACTGAGCAGAGCGAAAAAGGCCAAGATTAATAAAAATTAACTTCTGCAGATGAAGCTGTCAAAATCTGTATGTTGTATTATGTTCCATTTATTGTTGGTACACTCTGTGTCGTTATCAGTGAGGTTATGTGCAACAACGCAAGTACTTGTCGTGAGTGCGTTTTAACATTATTTTAGTTGCGGTAAGCAAAGGTAGTTTCTGATATTGCCTTTTAATAACGTATCCATAGAAATAATAAGAACTGCATTTATCCTGCATGATGGCAGATTTGGCAAATGTGTGATTCCTAAAGGTTTTTTAGCAGTTGATTCAGTGTAAATATGTAACTTAGTGATTCTCTTACCTGTTTAAATTGTGTACTACAGACTGTACTATGTACTGTATCAAGGCCATGATGTTTTGGTTTTTTGTCTATTTTATCCTCCCCACTGGAAATTTGACAAATCGCACCCTAAGTTCAGCACTTTTCTGCTAGTATTTTTACATACAATCGGAAAGGACAGAGAGGGTTGGCCCCTTCCTGTGAGAATGAGATGTCAAGGTCACCTATTCCAAAGAGTAAAGAGGTAATAAAATTAAACAAAAATAGCAACGCGGTCATTAGAAGTAGTACCATAAAAACACTGACTCAGTCTTGCAGGCAACAGAGTGGCTAACAGATATACTGTGACAGACAAGCCCAAAGCACAGATGCAGAATGCAAAGCTGCTCTTCTTATAAAGAGGGTCATAGTATCAAGTATGGTAGACTTCCTGTTAAGAGGGAAAAAAAACAGATATAGGGAGGGGATCAAGTTGTTTTTAATTTCCAGAGGTATATCAGTGCAACAAAATGGTTGCAGTACGCAGTTGTAGGGGTGATGCAGTGCTGAAGACAATGACAGACAACAGTGTACTGGTGAAATGGAGGTTTATTTTTGTAATCCAAAGTCTGATGACAAAGCAGTAAACAATAGTGATAACAGACAATACACAATGATTTGCGTATTGCTCTGTTTAATCCACGAGATGGTCCCGAAATAACATTCCTGATATTTTAAACACCCACACGTAACACAAACACGATCACAAGTCCACATTGAGTGCTATAGTGCTAGTGGTGCAAATACAGTTAATCGTGACACAAGTGCAATGTTTGGTGTTGGCCTTTAGTGACAGTTCCAGATCGTGTTAGCCGTCTCATAACAACAAACAAACAGTTTTTAGACATGACAGAACAAACAAAACACTCACGATTATAATACGGGCCTCCTTCTGGTTTAGTGTTAACCATAACAAAGGAACAGATCACCTTGCTACGACCCCTTATATACCGTCAAGCACGCCCCATTGGTTAACGATTGCAACCGCCCCTCCAATCTACAGCTGCCACATCATTTCCCTTCTGGGTCGATGATTTAGTGTACCGTAGCTCCAAATGGCTGACTTCCGCTTAACACTGGGAATGAATTGTCTGGCCATCCAGTCCAGGGCACTCTGGCCGGGAGAGAGATTTACCACCAAGAATCATTCTGTTGATTCTAGTTCTTAAGAGCTGGTAAATAGTAGAATAATGGTGGCAACAATATATAGCAAGACTTGTCCATCTAAAGTGATCGCAATCATATTTGTGCTGTGAAAATCTGGTTGAAACTAATTCTGTGTGTGAGCTGTGGTGTCGCTATCTGTTAATTCGAGGTTTAAACGAGGACATGAACAGCACAGAGTTGAGAAGTGATACCGTTTTTATTTTAGAAATGATAAAGGCACTCCTCGTGGAGTGCAGGATGCGCCCTATAGCCTGGACGTCACCGGTTCGAGTCCAGGCTATTGCACTGCCGACCATGGATGGGAGCACCCAGGGGGTGGCATACACCTCCGACCCCTGTAGTCTGGCCAGGTGCCTGTGGGCTTGCCTGTAAGCTGCCCAGAGTTGTGTTGTCCTCAAACGCTGTAGCTCTGACGTGGCTGCATGGGTCTGCAATGTGAAAAGAAGCGGTCGACTGACGGCACATGCTTCGGAGGACGTTTGTAGCAGTAAGCTGAGCCTAAAAATAATTGGCTATTCTAAACACTGAGATAAATTGTTAGGTAAAAATAAAAAGATTTTAAGTTTAATTAGGGCTTTCTGCTTCTTTTATGCAGTAATACCTGTCATGTCTGGTCAGTTGTGTTAGTAGCTTACCTGCAAATAAACCCTTGTCCTTGAAAAAAATATTTCTTTCAAAGATAAAATACTACGGCTACACAAACCAAGCTGTTCAAAAGGCTCAATACAGTGGAGTGTTAAAATAGAAGTACATTTTACATGTTACGTTTGATATGTTAGTTCATAGAAAAGCTTGTGAGGCTTGGAACACCTGACAATTTGATAGTATCTAACTTATAGTACTTATGTCTCCATATATCTGGAAAACCATGTATCTAATTGTCATGAAACTCAATATTAACATTATTTAGCATAGAGGGATGGGGGGTGTCTGTCTGTTCGTACATCCGTCCATCTGTATGTAATGCTAATCGCTCATGAAATTGCCATGACACTTGGTAATTCTGTTCTGTACATACTGTTTTCTTGATCCTGCAATTTTGAATTTAAAGCAGTGGTGGTGGAGGTATGTTACTGACATGCTTGTTTTGGAAAGCAATGCCACTTGAGAATCAGGTGTTTTCATTCAGCTGTTGATTTTAGCAATGACCCAACTGCATGATGATTTGTCTTTATTAAATTAATTGAAATGCTGTCCAAATATCATTATCAGCCTTTGTGTATTAACAGTGATAAGTTTACTACAATAACTTGAGTACATTCAATCCCCCCCCCCCCCCCCCCAAAATAAAAACAAGGTCCAGAAACCTATTGAAAAGCAGTTAGATCACAAATTTCTAAGTGGGTCAAATTTCGTGTGAAAAAAACATTTTTGAGTGGTCATCCGTTAGAGCCAGCTAACTGTGGTTTAATCTTCCTGAGATCCTGGCTTCAGATTTGTACTGCACTGTGTTCTCAGCATCGTTTATCAACTCTTGCTCCACATTTAACAGAATTATGAGCTGTCTTGGACAATGAAAAAGAGGCAAGGAGCCTAAAAACGGCTATATTTCAAAATAAAAAGTGGGAGGTAGCCATGGTTGTCTCTATGACGTAGGTGATGTGTAGTTTCTGGTGTTAGGTGATTGTTACAGGCTGCTGTTTTACTTTTAAGAAATAATCCCCAGACAACATTGTTCATCATCTTCTACAATGGTCATTGCCACTAAACACCTAGTCAAAGCCAAGTGATATTACCTGTATAAGTATACTTTTTTGTGAAATTCCATACATTTCCATTTTTAAAATATCAAAGATTATAATTAAAAACAGAGTACACATAATGCGTTTCTAGATTTGTGAAAGTGAGAAAATGTGCTTCATAGCTTGACACATGAACTTTTTTTCCTACCATTTAAAAACATTCAAAAGTAAAACTATGTGTTGGTGATTCCTAAAGTCTGGTCAATGCAGCACGCCACTTAGACAAGGGACCTTAAAGACAGGTTTTACTGTACCCAGTTTAGTAATGTCTCAAGTTGGGTAACCTGATGTATGCCCAATTCCATTTTCTTATGCAACAATTTCCCACAACCAACAGCTCAGGAGACCTGAAAGTCAGTGGGCATCCTACAATCCCAGGACCAAGCCTATTGCCTCTTTGCACCCAGGAACGCAAGAGCAGATGTCATTGAGCTGTAGGCCTCTGGAGGACAGACCAGCCCTGCAGGTGAGCACTTGAGCTCAAAGGAGACTGACCGCTATAGCGTAATGAGGAGAAACAGTCCCAGACTGTTCTGCCTCCAGAACCAGAAGGGGAACCAGAGCGACACTCTCTCTGGAATCCACAACAAAGACCGACACCGCCTGGACAGGTACTTGCTCATCACCCGACTGTGCTTTTACCAGGTAAGCCACTCAGGGATTTCTCGGAGAGTCTTTATAAGATCGGCCTCGGGACTGGGTCCAAGTTAGTGACCGGATTTGACCCTCAGAGGACAGATCTGCTAATATGAAGCCTTGACGTTGTATGAGGGCCACGTCCCAGGAGGATAAAGGAGGAAGTAAGATAGAGCCTTCTTTCAGAATAATGTGACCAGTGGTCCCTTCTGACCGCACAAAGAACCTGTGGAGTTATGGGAACTCATAGGTCGGGGAAGTGAGAATCACTATCCCCCAAAAATGATGGGCCACTTTTGAGCCCGCACCTGTGAAGACAAACAAAGATTGTGTGCCAATGTATAACATAAAAGCAAGAAGAGACAAACAATGACAAACAAAATAAGTAAACAATTAATTAGTTAAGGGAACTAGCTGTGTGATGGTCACCCGTTCATCAGAGAGGAAATAAAACCCTCTATTCTGAGGAAAACCTCTGGTGGTCCTAGCGGAGAAGGAGCCTCCACTCCGGGCATGCTAGCTTAGACTGATGTGCTGCAGTGATATTGGATGGCAGCGATCGGATGTAGGAGTTGACTGCTGAAGCGGACCAATGTCCCATTGTCTTGATCAGTTGATGGCTGATGTGGGCTCTGGCTGCTAATCCTGATGGAGTGTGTGGTGTGGAATTGGGAAGAAAGACCTGCTCTGGTCACAAGAGCGGAGAGGTGGGAAGAGAACCAGTGTCTGGTAATGATGCTTTTGGGACAACTATAGGAAGTATGGAAGGAAATATAGGGGTGTTCTTGGTGATTCCTCGTACTTCTGGGATGGCTACATTATTGTAGATGCTTGGAAGATGGCAAGCTTGGATGATGAAATTGTGGGAAACTGATATACAAACAATTGAAGATGAGCTGCTGGAACTTTAGTTGTTGATTGTTCCAGTGTTGCAGCAAGGTGTACCACATTCTGATGACTTTTCTTGCTTCTAAAGATACTTTTACATGAGAATCAAGGTTTTTTTGCAGTTGAGGCGAGAGCGAGAAGCCACGATATGAATGTTCTGCCTTGGGAATAATGCAAATTGTGAAATTGACGTGGCTGAGGGGAGATAACGGGTTGCGTTTAGAGATTGATTTTGATACTTGGAAGTTGTTAATGAGCTGACGACTGCACTCCAGTATTGTTGAATGGGAGGCTTTTGGATTTGACAGTGTCCCAGGTGATTCTGAGGAATTCTAGTCAGGTTGCTGGGCTGATGGTTTATCTTAAGAGTGGGACGTCTACTGAAGAAAACGGGGATAGCAGTTTGGAGATAGCTTGAGCGAGGAGACGGCAAAGGTGGGGATATAAGGAAAAAGCAAGTGAAAAATTCAGCTTTGCCTGGGTATAATCAAAATTATGAAAATATCTTTAGTTCAGTAACAGTGAAAACTGGAAGTGTACAGGATGGGAAAGTCTAGTAAAATAGCAGTGTGAAGCCTGTTTCCAAATATTAAACTTTACATAAACAACAACTCAGCCATTTATTAGTACTTGCAAACAGTCTAAATTAGAACTGTACAAAGGTACTGTTGTTCCCTTTCAGAAAAATAAAATGAAATGAGCTTGGAAAATAGCTTTGAGAATCTAGCCCTCAATGTTACACAAATATCAAAAGTAGAATCCATATGTGATCGCTGGAATGATTTCTGACTACATATGCTTGCTGCGGACCATTGAGGGCGGCTGATGCCTGGTTGTAGGTCAGAATGTCAGCTTTGGGGACCGGAAGTGCTGAACCAATGGCGGCCATGATTGGAGTGGCAAATACTGGAGAAGCAAACAGTTTATCCATATCATTGAGCCGTGTATTAACTGAAGCAATTGAGACGGCAATGAGGTGAATGAGGGACTTCTTGTCCTCGAAAATGTTGTTATGAAGCTGAAGGAATAGCTGTTCAAGTGCGTCTCCTGGTTGCTGCGCTGCTGTACTGGAGAGACGGCGATGGCCATGATAGGAGAGGAGGGGCTTCTGCAGCCTGTGCTGGGACTCTGGGCAAGAGTGGGTGTAGCAGTGGGTGTAGCAGATATAAAGGTACAATTATTGTGGGTGTACAATGTGGGTGTAGCAGATATAAAGGTACAATTATTATTGAGCAACGCCATACGCTTGCTTCCAGCCAAGATGTTGATATTGTTGTGATGCAGGGTTTTTAAGAGTTTGGCAAGTGGCCAATCCATACAAAATAGCTGCTCCAGAGACTGAGCCTGCTTGTGGGGGCATTCTGATCTCCGTAGTGCTGGGGGCAGCAGGTCTGGTGGCTGGGTAGAGGTCTGCATTAGAATAAGATGGTACTGAGCTTCCATCGGAGAAATGAGAGATAAGAAATGAATGAGATATTTTGAGTAGAATCTGGCAGGGAGGTTTCCTGTTTTTTTGTGCAGAGAACAGGTCGCAGGATATGCAAAAAAGCTAACAGAAGAGAAAGAGCTGAGCTGTGACTGGGTTTAAATAGGGAGTCAGTGATGACAGACAGGTGAAATTAAGAAATAGCGAATTTCATCAAAGTTAACATTAATTGTATGCAAATCTGAAGACATTGAAAAAGGCCTGTATTCGAAATGTTTATCATTGAATTTATTATGTTTCTTTTACTATTTCTAAATCCAGCCCTATTCAGTGTTATAATAATTATGAATGATAAAAACAACTCCAGAAGTGTATTTGTGTAACATTTTACTCATAGTTGCAGTGTATTTGAATCACACAGTGATGTAGTGGCAAGAAAGAGAAAGCATTTAGGAGAAATGTGAACAACCTTGACTGTCAGCAAGATTTCTGATAAAGCCAAGCGCATAAACTATGGAAGAATAAACTATGGAATAACGTACAGTAGTACTAAAAAACAAGTCTCTTTGTCATAGTCTTTCATGTTATGATGGTGAAATATAAAGACTTTTAGTTGAAATGTTTATTTGATAGTATTTCATATTACAGGGGATACATGACTATGTAATAGCATGGTAATAACGGGTTACTACCAATGGTTTCTGCTATGACATGGTAACTACTGGTGGAATAAGTATATAATTCCATGGAAATGTCCATGTTACTGAGTAACCATTGGTAATTACAGTTATTACAATGTAATTACATGTCTATTCACGTGCTACTGTTTATTTGATTTGTTAATTGAAAACTCATATTGAAGCTATCAGTTTGCTGGTAGTATTATACTGTAGTAAATACATGTGCTACGTTTTCATAAGAGTGGCATCTTTCTCTCTAAGTACATTGTCAATCACAGGGAAAATGATTAACATTGTTCCTTTGCAGACAAAGAACATTTAAAATCAGCAGTTTAACATGCTACAGTCTCCCTCTAATGCCCTGGCATGACCTCCCTGGATCAGTATAGTTCACAGCTGAGTATCTGCTTGTGAAAAGAAACGTTCAGAGTCTTTGCTGACGGCTATTGAATAGCTTCGTAGTCCCTGCGTTTGATTGAGTTGAAGTGCCTTCTGTACTGTGTTTGTCTCCAGTGACTATAAATGCTCTAAAGCCCAGACTGGCTGCCTCTTTACAAAATGTTCATCAGCCTTGCTTGATATGATTGATTTGTAGAGGTAGGTGGCGCTGTCAAACCCACAGCACCATATTATTTAATGGGATAGATTCTCAAAGCTGTTTACCCCAATTTTATATAAAGAAAAAATGCACCCAATATATCAAAACTAAATTTAAATTGGTGTAAGTCTTACATGGTGTATTATTTGATTCAGAATGTTATTGGGGTTTTGTTTTTCTTTCCTTTCAGAATCATTCTAATGATTTGGTGTAAGCTCTTTGAGAGTTTCTTCATGTGATGACTTTTTGTTGGGGAAATGATAGTGAAGATGCGCTGTACCATATAATGCCATCAAGTTGCAGTTTTACATTTCTACAATCTGCTTAGGCTACCAGGTAACTACAGGTTGCACAGTTTTGCACAGGAGAAAACAGCATTGCTACAAATGGGAGTAGCACCCCCTGCTGGTTCTAATGGCCCCTTACAACAGCAACAGGAGATTTGAGGAAAGAAATCTGTACTTGACATACTGGCCAACTTTGAAACAAATACTGCATATACAGATTTTTCTTTAAAAAAGATTGCTTTTTAATGTATTGGTGCTGTAAGAGTATAGTATTTAAAAATATAAAAAAAACATTATATTTGTTAATAAAATTTAAATAAACGTATTTTTCATAACTAAAATTTGATTCCTTGGCGATTCACCTATAAACCTGATATTGCCACAGCAGGTTCATATGATACAACATTTCTAAAATACAGATGTAAAAACTAATTTTATATTTCAACTGCAAGCCTTGGCTCCTAAATCAGCAGCAGGGTATTTAAACATCAGTTTCACCTCCACTTTCCTGCCCACTGCTAATCCACTCCAGGGTTTTAGAGTGCCTCTCTGTGTGTTTCATAAGCAAAAAAAGTTTTGAAAAACAGCTCTGATAAAGCACAAAGCTACGATTTACTTGTGCTAAAAATATGCCTTATTTTGTGAATGGGAAAAAAAGAAAGTTTAAGAGACAAAAACAGACTCAGAATCTAAATATTTACTCACTTACCTACACAGCAGCCTGTTGGTTTAGAAGAAAAGCAAGACTTGGAAGAGGCTTATTTGGGAGCTGACTTCTTTGTTTTTGCCCAGCAAGCTGTTAGAGTGCAAGGTGCAATCCTGCATCCCTTTCTCCCAAAATAGCAGGCAGGAAAGAAAGTGGCAGAAGGCACAGGAACGCCTATAAAAACACAATCCCAGTGCCAAGGCTCAGGCTGCTGATTCCTTGGAGTCGCACAGAGCCCTTGTGACTTTTCCAGCCAAGCTCTCCGGCTCTAAGTAGAGCTCCCAGACAGACAGGGAGGAAGTGCAGTTTCCCAATGAAAACCCAGTCAGCCACTCAGCTCCCCTGCTCCCCACTCCCAAAGCAGACCTCCTGCCTTCACATCCCTAATCTCACCTCTCAAGTCTCTTTTCCAAAACACTGCATCTCTATATCCCAGCCTTAAAAATCCATCTCCAAGCCACTGCAGTTTATATTCCCTGATCCAATATTTGCCCTGAGGACCACAAATGTCTGGTTTCCATAATAATAAAAAATCACATACAGAAATAAAGCCTGTATTACAGGAATAAGACCAAACTAATGAGGTAATTGTCCATTTCCAATTCTACCAGTCCTCATGCCTCTCATTTTCTGAAGTTCAAAACCAGATCAGGCCACAAGTGAATTCACAGGGGAAGCTCCCATTGCACCTGCTGGAATTGTGCTTGATCTGAAACCGTGCTACTGTCCTTCACCTTTCATGATCACTAAATTCACAACTTTCATAGATGTGCTTAGTGATGATTTTCCACTGCTGATTTTCGGTATCAGGGCTGTATCACATTGATATATACAGTGATGACTGGTTCTGGGACATCCCTTTATTAGGTGGCATGCTCATGGCTCTCTATTTTGCCATTTCACTGGAATTCATTATATGTCAGAACACAAACAACACACTCTCTTAACTATGGATCTTGAGGGGAGGATCACTCTAATCTTGGGTGGGCCCTAGGAAACAGAGCTTAAGTACTATACTTTGAAATATGAACAAGTGTCTCTAAGCCCCCATACATAAGGAGAAAGGAGACTTACTATATGGTGTTATGGTGATAGATGGAAACTTGTTTTAATCATTTGCCAAGGTTGGGAGAATGTATCCAGCCAGATTTGAATGACCAGTATTGGGATTGACATGTGAACAAAAGAAAAGTTACAAACAAGACTTGGCTCATCAATCCTGTATTGTCCTCACAGCAGTCAGGACATTGTTTTAACATCTAATTTTAAATCCATGCCCACCCAAGACCTACCTCCAGCCTGGTTTGCTTGGCTCTAATCTGTGTTTTCATTGTCACAAGCCCTTTTCTGAACACCATTCTCCATGAGCACGCTGCTGCAATGATTACCCTCCCATTCCTCTGCAAAGAGCTTCATTCAGGTCTCAGCGAGGGTGGGTAGTAAGGCACTGTCAGTGCCAATATATAATAATAATGAGTCACATGTAACTTCCAGTACTTTGTATAGGTTTTACAAGATTGAGCTGTGATAAAAGATCAACTATTACTAAATGTTTTGCTGTTTACAATGATTCTGAATAGTTCTGGTTTTAATTGGTTGCTCTCTTGGGTGTTGGTCTATGTGGTTTTCCCATTTTTGTTTTGCTTCTTTGCTGCTTCTTTGTGTGATAATAAACTATACCTCTGTGACTTAAATTTTATTGAGTTAGAAATGGAGGATGCTGCTTATTTCTACATCTAGGCTATGGAACCTTGTTAATAATCCAGTTCCAAAAGGTTACAAGAGAGCATTGTTCACACCATTAACTGCTCCCTCAGGACTGGAATTGTACCATAAGTATAAAAAACAGCTGTTACCCCTATATTTAAAAGAAATGATCATAAGATTCAAATCTCTTTGGCAAGTTATTGGCTGGTTGCTCAGTTTCCTTTACTAGCCAAAATTAGAGCAAATGTAGCAACCGGGAGGAGCACTCGTTATTTTCAGTCAGGGTGGGATCAGTCAGGCGGAATACCAGAAGGAAATAAACTAAAACCACATCAATATGCAGGGCAATGAACATCATTTTATTAAATACAGGTGGTTAACTATATTTAACAAATAGGACAAGTCTAGAATACACAGTCATGGCATTGGATTTGCACTGTTCAATTAAAACATGCATGCAAAACATGCATCAATTAATACATGTATGGTCAATTATAATTAAAAAACAGTGCAGTGCTGCTCGAAACAACTGCGGAGATGGGCTTACTAAAAACAATAATAAAACTAATACTTTAAAATCTCCCCATCTCCATCACTCCTCTAAAACCCCAATGCCTTTAAAATACTAATTTCTAAAACCATTAAAACACACACACACACAAAGGCTGAGGGAGACAGGAAGCACAGCAGGAGCCTCGCTCTAAATGTGGGCGGCTGTTTCTTTCATTTTTCTCCCCAGCCCACCGCCGAACACAAACAATTTGAATTCCTTCTTTGCTCCTGCTGACTATGCCTCCCACCTCCACTCCAGACAAACCCGGGTTCACATCAACGACAAAATCCAATCTCTCAAACGGATGAAACCAGGAACTTTTACACCAGGTGCTGAGCTTCTTCAAATCATTCAATTAACACCTATGGGGGCTGATAACATGAGAGCATCAATGTGCCAGTGAGATCTGTGCAAATCTACAAGAAGTAATGTGCCAATATTAAACATTCTTTATAAACGTGTTCAAATAAAACAAACTAACTAACAGTAAATCAAATCTGACAAATTCATAACGTGAATATACTACAATAACAAAATCAAATGTGCCTAAATAAAGTGAGGTAGGTCACCCAGTTACACTTAGATCCCATTCCATCCTACCCACATTTTAGTCTGCTCTCATGAAAACGTATAGCACTAAATCCATCGAGACCAGGGTTATGAATAATACATCCTCTAACAAAAGTACTCATTGCTGCTGTCTCGTTTATGCATGTTAATATGTTTAACTATTTCTCTAGTTCAGCTGGGATCTTTCCAACTGAAATCCAGTCAGACCGTTTTTATAAAGCCTGATAATCACATGCTTTGAAACCTATTCTTACCTCAATTTAGCGGTTGTTTATGAGCTACTGGCCTCTGGAGGACAGATACTAGCCCTGCAAATGTTCACGTTGAGCTCACTGCTCACCTGGGCAGTAGAGTCCGCTGTAGCACAGGAGAAACAGGCCATGAGGCAATGTGACAGTCCCTGTGGAATCCCCAGCCAAGATCAGCAACTTCACACAGCCAGAACTTAAACTTGTATTCCCCTGACTGTTTGACTGTATGACTCACTGTGCACACCACATGACCACACCTTTACCAGGCTAGCTTCTCCGGGAGCACGAGTCTATTTTTAAGTTTCAGCTGAATCAATGCAATGCAGAAGGCCGCAGCTGAGAAGGGACTGCATTCCACTGTTGAACCAAATACAATTTAACTATTGTTACATTTAGGGAGGTATGGGTTTGAAACTCAGGAGTTAACTAATGTATTATTCATTCTTCGTCTAGACATTTTCTGTTTTGTTCATCACATCCTAAAAAGCTTGAAGCACCCCTGTGGCTTCACTATAGCTTTCAGAATTGTGTATAATTACCACATACATCTGCTACACCAGAGTATAATCATTACCAGCCCCACTGCACCCCTCTACCCTAATGTTAGAAATACCACATTATTCCATGCTGTGTTTCTCACTGGTGTATTTCTTACACCTAGAGGCTGGGGACAGCTTCATGGTTACACTCTGGTGTACCAGAGGAACTTGAAAGCTACTGTATAAGGTCACAGGAGTGCTTTAAACTTCAGGATTTAACAAATTCACTGAAATTGATCCATATTGATTAAAAACAGAAATAATCCATTAGCTTAGACAACAAAAAAGGCAAACCCAATGCATGACTTTATAGATCATGTGTACAAATCCAAGGAGGTTCTGATGAGGTTGTATAATGCACTGGTGTGTTTACTGAAATTTCAATCACGCTTCCCAATTTTGGGTAAACCATTTGTTTCTGTGAATGGCTTTTAGGAGTGCTAAAGCAACATTTTAAACTTTTAATACTTGGAGGTGGTACAGATTTGTAGTAGCACCGAATAGTCGACTTGACATCTAATTGAATAGAAAAGTGACAGTCGATCTCAGAAGCCGGTAGTCGATTAATCACTCGTCACGTGACTGTGAAGTAGTTGGGAAGCGTAGTGTGAAGGGAAGTGTAGTTGTGGTTGCAATCCATTAACATACAAATGACATTTTAGAACATTAATAAATAGTTTTTTTAAAAATCCAAGCTGTTCTAAAATTTAGAGTACAAACAGCAAAGTGTTTCAAAACAAATAGAGCAGCAGACACGAAATACATGTGTTTAAAGTGTCGACTAGTCAACCTGTTGGACTATTTTTTTACCTCACTTGTTCGACTCAAATTAGCAGTCGTTCTACCCCTAGTGAAGATGTTGCTAAGCAGTACATTTATAGTTACATTTTGGTAAGGGTGCTGACTTGTTCACCTTTTTCCAGTGTGGAAGGACATCCTGTAATTAACTGGCTTTTCCCCAAATACACCTGAACTATCCTTGATTCAGAGGGATGCCTTGAATTTAAAGGGATTCAGGAATGGAATGCTGTGGCTACAGCCAGCGTGTGTTTGAGCTTAGCCCTTCAGCAGCTGCTGTGGCCCCGATGCACCACCATATAAAGGACCCAGTGTCAGGCATTTAAATTTTAAAGGTCTGTCCGGGACAGCTGTTTGCCAGCACTCCTCAACACACACATATACAAAACCACACACGCTCAGTCCATCGCTGGAGTTACATGTTCACAAGCTGGGTAGAAGACTCTGCTTCATCTGTTTTCCCAGGATGGGTTCAATAATTGCCAAAATGCTGCTGCCCACTGTTAGCAGCTTGGCGTTCATGCCGGCGATCAGTGTGGCAGCCAAACGGGGCTTTCATATGGAGGCAATGGTGTACTTCTTCACAATGTTCTTCATTGCGGTAAGGACAAATACACTTATTACCAAAACCTCAGTCTACTAATACTAATAATACTAATATGGATGAGACAGTGTTTGTCAAATTGACTTAATGAATGTAAAATTGTTACATTTATTGTTAAATGTTAATATAATATTCCTAGTCTAGGAACATCCAGAAATACTGTGAACCCTATTGTTACTATGACTGCTTAGCCAAGGTGACCATAAGACAGGTTTTAACATTATAATGCACCCCAGTACCTTTACCTGTATAATGCAGAGAACTGCACTGTACTCTACTATAAATATCAAAGGTAGAGGGTTGAAGGTGTTACAGCATTTTCTTATTACAATGGGGCAGAAGAACATTGCACACAACATGACAGGCTGCCATGGGGTTATTCAGATTATTATTATTATTATTATTATTATTATTATATTATTATTATTATTATTATTATTATTATTATTATTATTATTATTATTACTCTTGATCAAGGTTTTATTGTACTGTAAGGTGACAACACAGTTCTTATGTCAGGTGAAAATGAAAGTAACCCTTTTTAAACAGTGATAGTTAGAGGGGGGTCAGGGTGTTGTATTGAAGTTCATAGTGCAGCGGAATATTTGTGCTTGTAGATCCATTCCTTATTGGTTTGTAACACTTGGTCTGTGCATTCCTTTTGTGCAGCTGCTTATTAACAAGCTGTCTATGTGGGACTGTACTCGTGTGCACTGTTCATTAATAAGCTGTCTATGTGGAACTGTACTCATGTGCACTGTTCATTAACAAGCTGTCTATATGGGACTGTACTCATGTGCACTGCTCATTAACAAGCTGTCTATGTGGAACTGTACTCATGTGCACTGTTGAAGTGCAATCCTGACTGTTACTTTCTCCATTCAGTTAGACAGTGCTGTGCTAAAGGAAATACGCAATAAAAGGGATATTAGATATGAGAATGAAATGAAACTGTAATGTTGAATCCTGGCAAGTGAAAGTGGCAGTCGAAGACAAGAGTCAGATCACTTGACTGCTTGATCACACATATGGAGACAATAGAAATCTTGGTATTTTTGAACAGTGTAGCTGTACAATGAAGGAAAAGTCACTTTTTGTTGTGGTTGATGTTTGTTGTCATTTTCATTTAAAATTGTACTACTTGGCAGTAAAAAGTTCCCTGTACAATTGTACCAAATTGTGTTGAATTTGTGTTTTAATTTAACCCATTAAAGGGTACATAAGGACATTATTGTGCTACATGTTCCCTGTGTTGCTATAATTGTTTTAATTTTTTTTTTACGTTTTGACTAATTTTTTAAACCTTTAATTGCATTCCCAGCCTCAAGATGGCTTCACATGTATCTGCATAGACCTCTCAGAACTACATTTCCTATCATCCTCCTGCTCACTGCTAAATCCATCTCAGTTACATATGTGAGCAGGAGGATGATGGGAAATGTAGTTATTAGTATAAGTATCGATATTATTCCAATAACGATTGGTTCCCAAATCCCAAGTGTAGTGGCTATTTGGCTGACAAAGAACCCAGGTTTATTATAAATGTATAATATATACTATGTCCTCTTACTCAGCAGCTGAGTAGCTGACATTTAGGGAAGCTGTTCTGTTAGGGTTTACTTATGCAGGCTTTATTTAAACCAAGGTGAATGGCTTCATTTTTGTCTTCTAGGCAAAAGGTTCACATTAGTTTTTAAAACACCCCCAATCTGCAGGCTATTAGTTAGGGGCTCTGTGAACTGGAACACTCATCCAACTTCAATAGGATCCCCAGTATGGTTTTCATATTTAAATAGCCTGTGTACTGTTTTGAATTCACTTCTCTCTTTGCTGATACATTAAAAAGTGTGCTGTGCGAATAGGTAAATCCTGAATGATTCCTTCTGGAACACCTGTTACAAAATCTCTGATTCTTAGCTTTAACATATTAACACTCTTCTAAATTATAGCACATGTATTTTTGTGCTTAGTTTAAAAATAATAGACTTTAATTTGAGAATTCTGGATTTCTGTTTTTTCATTAATAATACATGTTTAATTCATTGTGGGCAGAGTTGTTTGCAGAAATGAATGCTTGAAGTTGGTGTTTCAGTAAGTCTCTTCTATCTGGCAGCTGTGGTGGTCTGAGTAAAATGTGTGTTGAAGATCCAAGGGCACAGGTGTCCACATCACAAGACTACTACTGTAACGCTCCTTATAATACCCCAGTCTAGCAACAGCAGTATAAAAGAATGTATTGAAGCCTCTCCTAAATGATCAATTGTCACAGGATAGCTTTGTGGTGACGTCAGACCCGGAAGACAGTGGACACACAGAGTCAGGACTGCACTGTATGAAAGAGCTGATGTGCACGTTTAATTATAAATAAAAGATTTCAACAAAAGAGAAACACTTTACAAAACAAAATGGCACAGTGGCCAAAATAAACAGACATGGAACAAAACAAACAAGTATGGTGCCGGTTTATACCTCCCGTTCTCCCGTTCCTCCTCTGAACAACCCAACCCTGTTCAGCCCAAGCTGCAGGTTTTTATATTGTGGCCGAGGGATTAACTGGCTATCAATCACCTAGTTATCTCTCGACCACCTTTTATCATATGCATGGTAAACAGCCAGTTTATCAATAAGCGCTCGCTGTTAACTGCGCATTCTCACACTTTTATCTGGATGGGGTATTTTAACCCCATCCAGGCTGTCAAACAATAATAACAACAAAACAGTGTGCGCATGCGTGTGTGTACATGCGTGCGTGTGCGTGCGTGCTTGCGTGTGTGTGTGTGTGTGTGTGTGTGCATGTGTGTGTGTGTGTGTGTGTGTGTGTGTGTGTGTTAGTACATTGTTACAAGCTGATTGTTTTTTTTTAACACCATGCTATTTTTTCTTTCAGATTTACCATGCATGTGATGGCCCTGGATTGTCCATCTTGTGCTTTATGAGATATGAGATTTTGGAGTATTTCAGTGTTTATGGGACAGCTGTCTCAATGTGGGTCACTCTTATAGGTAAGTATGGTAGGTTTAATATTGGATAAGCAACTAGCAGCCCCAAAAAGAAAAGGTCAACTCTGTTGCAATAAGGTCATCACCCCCCGGTGGACCTCTCCCCCGCCCTCCATCACCCCAGGGGGGGGGTATCATTAAGGCAAAGCGTTGCCAAATGTACACATTTCGTGTGTGTGTGTGTGTGTTTGTTGTGTGTGTTTTGTGTGTGCATGTGTGTGTGGTGTGTGTGTGTTGTGTTTAACCTGTACAGTACCAGAGGTTATCAGTACTTAAAGCCTTTTTTCCAAGAAATACCAGCCAATGCGGTCTAAGTTACATATTACGTTTTAAAGGTTTACCAATGTAAATTTGTACAGTCATTTTCCAGTTTTCCATGCTTATGAAACGGTTATACAGTACTATGCCTTTACTGTACGGTTTGCCAGGATTCTTTAAATGCTTGACTGCACCTCTCTGGGTTTTACAATGCTTACCTATACTTTAGTATGCTTCCACTATGCTTTATTATTCTTTGCAATGCTTTTTCTATGGGAAGCTTTTCTATGGGTTGTCTTGTAAAGTGTACACACTAATTGGACCGTGTAACAATTTTTTTTTTTTTTTTTTTTTTTTTTTTTTGTTCCTGGGTAGTAAGTGTTATTTCCTAATTGCTTATGCCTCAAAAGTATAGAAAATGGCTATTATTCCCCACAAACTTTGCTTTTGTGACCAGGACAGTGATATTTCAAAATATCACTATTTCCAATGGGAAAAAGGGCAAATGTGTGTCTTTTCGTTCACATAAAGTCAGAAAAAAACAACATATGAATCCAAATTAACATGTATTTATACTAAAGTAATACAAAAATGACTACAAAAGATTTAGAAGTGAGTAGTTTTTCGAGATTTACGATTATACTGTATTTACTAAAAACAAACTCATCTGAATTGATTAGGGGGCTTTTAAATTAGTAAGCTGATTAATAAATTATTAAGACCGAGAGGATTAAAATGTTTGAGATAAAACAAATAAATCTATTATTATTATTATTATTATTATTATTATTATTATTATTATTATTATTATTATTATTATTATTATTATTATTATAATATAAGGTGAATGATAATTTTACTGTAAACTTCAGTCTTGTTACACATGGTGATGGTGTGAGACCTGTGTATAATAAGATTTCTTGTGTATAATAACATTGACAATAAAACTTCTATTTGTGGAAGAGCAGAATAAAGCAAGTACTCTACAAAAAAACAATAAGCAATGTAAATTTAGTAAGAAATGACCTCAGCCACTTGTACTCCGATGTTAGGCAGTTTCGACTGACGGCCTTCAGAAAGCAGAGGAAACTATCCAACCCCACCCTCAAAACAAACCAAGCAAATGTTCTACTCCGATTCTTAGTAATAATACATGCACTGTAGTTATCCTCCCCCTGCCCAAAAACATTTAATAAAATAACACAAATACTGAAGTTTAATTGTTGAATTTTTTAAAAATAAACTTTTGCTTAAATTCTGTTTTCCAATGTTTTTCTCAACATTTCTTCAATGAATCAAAATAAACATTGCTAGTTCTCCAATTTCTGTTATGTCACCAGGTATTATAACAAAAAATATACACCAAAACTGTACCTATAAGACTCTAATTCTATCGTGGGTTTCTGGTGACATTGATTAATCATATATTTATAGAATAGAATTAGAGCCTTATTATCCACAGCTGGGTCTACATTATTCCCTATATTATTATACTATTAGATCTGTAAATATCTCTACTCTTTGCTGTATGTATTCCATTGGCTATGCTGTTGTTTTTAAAGCTCTGGGAGACTTTGACGAACCAAAACGGTCCACCCTCACAATGTTTGGTGTTCTCACTGCCGGTGTGCGCATCTATCAGGATCGCTGGGGGTACGGCGTCTATTCTGGGCCAATTGGCACAGCTGTGCTGATGATCACTGTCAAATGGGTAGGTAGTCATTGGCAGCTTGAGCCTGGCATTTTAAACACTAAGACATTGTTACTGTTCGTAGGCAGACGACCTAACTGACCTACAATAACCAGACAGTTGTACAGTACACATGTTCATGAATCATCCTATATATTAGAAGTAATACAATTTCATTTCTTTCCTATTTTACTATTTAAATATTTATAATTATAGCCCAATTTTTATATTATTATTTTACATACCAAAAACATAATGTTAACAATATAGTATCATCTGACCTCCAAATTCAGTATGCGCTAATAATTTGCATACACACAATATAAATACACACTATAAATTAGTGATGGGGCAAATATCCAAATATTCAAACGAATATTTTTTGACATGTATTCGGATACAAAAATCAGATGTTCGTATTCGCTAGAAATTACAAAATACGCATTTTACTGCCTCACCAGAAGAATCACTCAGAATCATGCAAAGGTAAAGCGCCCATTTTAAAATAAAATCAAACTAAGAAGTAGTCATGTAAAGTTACTTTATGAGTAAGTCCGTGATGCAGTAGCACAGTGTGATGGAAAGGGTTATCTATGTGAGTTCCGTTCCATGCAGAAGTGTGTCTTTGTATTCCAGCTGAGGAAGATGAAGGAGAAGAAAGGCCTGTACCCTGAGAAGAGTGTGTACACCCAGCAGGTGGGGCCAGGGTTCTGCTTTGGAGCACTGGCTCTTATGCTCAGGTTCTACTTCGAGGTATGACAGGGTATTCAAGGGATTCTGGTTATATCAAACCACCACAAGTAGATAAAGACAATTTCAGAAAAAATTGAACACAGTAGCAGCCCTTGTTGTTGAGTCTGTTTTTTTTTTCTTGTAGAATATAGAATATTTCTATAGAATAATGCAGAATATTACAAATATTACAAATGTATATGAACTTTCTAAAGGAAAGAATACAAAAATCTCTAAGATTGTTTTTAGAAGGGCTTAGCTTCCTGTTTCTGCATATGTCCTGAATTTACAGACATTCATTCATTCTGAGGTAAAGAAACAAATGTTTAACTGATTCCCATATTTTCAAGGCATTTACTTTCAAAATGCGAAATCCCATGTTAATGTCACAAAAATAAAAACTATTGAGTGTAAATGTATGTAAAATTAACATGTGTTTTTTCTACTTCCAAAAAAAAGAAAGACAAGAGTAACTATTTTAAAAATATTGTCTCCTCATTAGTTTTTGCCATAGACATATGTAACATAGGAACATCAGTACACCATGTTTATAGCAGTGCAGTAAAGGTATATAGTGAACTGTGCGGTAAAGGTATATAGTGAACAGTGCAGTAAAGGTATATAGTGAACAGCTACTTTGGATTAAGTTTTCTTTTGGATTGCTGGCAGTACACAGCTGTGCACTGTCCTGGCACTGTGGCTGATCTATCCTGCGTTGCATCTATGGCAGAAGACTAAAAGTGAAGTATTTCTCACTGGTTGTCTTCCTCGCAGGAATGGGATTACACCTACGTTCACAGTTTTTATCACGTGTCCCTGGCCATGGCCTTTGTCCTGGTTCTCCCGAAGACCAACAGACTGGGAGGGACGGGCGGGAACCCAGCAAAGCTCAGCTGTTACACCCTCTGCTGCTGTGTATGAAGCCATTTTTATCAGATTCACTGCAGGACTGTAGAGGTGACACGCAAAAGTGATCCTGCACTGAAAATAAGTCTGTTGTTTCAGATTAGATTACTAGTTACCTAACTTGCAAACTATTCTAGCAAGAACTTTCAAGTGCTGGGTCTGCTCTGAAAAGACCCCTGAAAGCTGTATTTCTGAAGTGAAGTGATAATGAAAAATGACCACTGTGCTTTCTGTCCCCTTTGTATGATTTTTAATTTCTAACAACAGTTCCGAATCAGCAATAGACAATTATACAAAACGCAACAAATAAGACATTGAACAAATAAGCAATTGACTATTCTGAAAATTAGGTCTTTATAATCACAACATTGAAAACATAAGCAAAACTAGCCACACCCTTGTTAAAATATTGCAGAGATGGAAATGAAGGCTCCCATTCCATTGTGGTTTGAACCATTCCAGTCTAACCACGAAAATATTCAGTCCAAACTGAGTTTCTGCGGCTACTCAGTGTTTGCTAAAGCATACTCGCAACAAAAACAGGAATGGACCAAACCGCTATGCATTGATAGTCTCATTTCTATTCCTGTATTGACAAAGTGACATTTACATTTCAGGGGACTAAGCCAGCTATAAAAGACAGGATTCAAACAATCTGGAGTTCAACGACTAAACGCCCCTGGATTCAGGCCTGCGATCCAGGCCTCCCTTTCCGCCGCCCCCAGCCAGAAACCAAGCAACCTGCAGGACCTTCAGAGAGAGGGAGTGGGGAGTGGAGTTGCTGTGTCCTTTCTAGGCAACATTCCATATTAAATTAATTGAACTAAGTTTTGCAGAGTGGTATGGTGCAGGACAAATCAGTGTGCTCACATTCTCACTGCCTGTACACTGGGGAAGCTGTGAAAAATCTTAACAATGCAATTTAAGGGAATTGCACTGTATACAACACACTCCTTCTCCATAGTGACTCTTTTTTCATAATGAGTAGGAGTCCTAAATTGTAAAGAGTGATTGTGTTTGAATGTTATTTTCATATGTTTTGTAAACATAGTTGTTTATTTATATTGTCTTATTAAGATCATTTTAATTGAGAATTGTCTGATGCAGCGAGAATTGCCTTTATAGATAATTAATAATAAACAAATCAGTTGTATTATATTATAGAGCATACTCCTGCAGGTACTGTTTTTGTATACAAAGATATCTGGAAGGCTTTTTGATTTTACTGTATACTGGACTAAACAGATTGCAGTTGATACAAAACAGATTTGAGTTAATGTAAAACACACAACCAAATCTTTCCATCCCATTTCTCCGCTTCTTTGGAGCTTGCATTGGCTTACATTAAAGTAGAGCATTCATTTCAAATGATGTTCTTTGTTTCCAAAACTGGTCAGGGTCTTGGTCTAGCCTAGTTCAACAACTGAAGCAGACTTTGAGCTCAGCAAGTGTTGTACTTCTGGTACTCCCCAGATTTCAAGATCTGGGGAAGGTGAGCGCTTCCCGACCTGATTCAGAACGCTGAGACATTTAACAGTTTTGGCTGGGTTAAAGGCTTCTGTTAATTTGCACTGTAGAGATGCCTTCATTTTGTAAAACACTCTGAGTTGCTTGTATATGTAAATTGTATGGTAATCGGTATGATGTAAGCTTGAAACTAAGCCTACTGTTACAGTGAGAGTTACTGGGTTTTAAATTTAGGGATAATGGCCCCATCAAAATCTGTTTCTAATTCTACATTAATGCACCCTATATTACATTGGTCCTCAAAGTCGTGCCCACGGGCAAATTCGTGCCAACGAAGCTTTAAACACGTTTTCCAATAAAAGCGCCACAGCAGTCTGTTGACAGTGCTGCTCTCATATGCTGTGCTTGTAAGGACTCTGCGATACGATCAACCAATTGAATATCTGCATTGACACAGCGGTAGCCCAATCATAATTTAGCTGGGTGGGACATAATCTTTGTCTGATTCAAGTCCAGGTAGCGACTGTAAATTTAACCAATAAGAGAGTCAAGTATCTTTCAAGTTTTACGCAGCTGTCCAATCATAAGCAAGCAGGTGTCGTTCATGGTATTCTGCATGAAAATTGAAATCGAGTGAGTAGCCAATGGCAAAGTCAAAGATCTGACAGCTGTCCAATCATTCGTGAACAGAGGCGGGGTGTTAATATGCCAGGTAAGCATTGAATTTCGCTGACTGTTATTGTGAAAAATAATACATTTCAGTATTTAGAATTGAATTGTTTATCTCTGAATTTTTTTTTATTTCACCAGACAAGGGAAACACTGTAGTATATTTAGTTACGAATACACTTTCTTTGAATAATTGTTCAACTACCTGAGACTTGACCTTAGCAGAGTGAGTCAAGAATAACCCCACTAAAACTTTGAGGACCACTGCTCTATTCCTATGTAAACATAATGTAGTCTTATGTTATTGATTTACACAATAACTATAAACTTTAAAGCTTTATTTACATAAACCCTTGATTTGGTATAAGCTCTGGCCAGAGCTCAAATTGACATCTATCTCTGTAAACTGGAAACATAAATCTCATATTGCAATATATACTTACAGCGCATAGTGCCTTATAAAAGATTACCACTGTATTTAGCACTTTTTCTGTGCCTTTTCCATGGTTACAGTTTACCATGTTTTGCCATGTTTTAATATGCTTTACCATACCTCTTTGGGCTTATTATGATTTACCAGGCTTTCTATAGGCTTTATTAAACTTTGGCATGCTTTTACTATGGTCTGCTTGCATAGGCTGGATTTATTCACTTGTAATTTAACTTTTGAAATATTTTGTAACATAACTAAATGCAAATATGTTTTGCTTTTTAAATGTATTTGTATCTTTATGTTTATTTTTTGTCTGAACAAAGCGGTAAAGCAAAGAAATAAATATTCTCTCTTTCCACATTCAAGGGTAAATAGCTTTTAATGCTGTTTCATTTTTGCCATTATCTAACCAATTAACAGTCCCTCAGTGATTTAGTCATTTTCCCCTAGCTATTTCTGATAGCTTTCATCTAAATGCACTGCAGTGACATGCTAACTGTTTATTGTACTGTTTCAGTGATGTTGGCTCCACCTGCTCTATACTATATGAAAATCTGTAGTGCTTTAAAAAATAAAAGGCTTAATGAGATTTGAATCTATGTTATTTTAGCGCAGAACTGCTCTGTTTCAATGTGTCAGTTACAGGGAGCTAGCTAGTGCAACAGCTAATTCAGAAGCATTGCATGTTTTGGAGACCTGGCCCCCCATTGACGTCAGTCTGCATCGCATACTCTAGCACAAATCTGCACAACTGGCAGATATGAGGGTTTTTATAAACAGAATGGTTGAAATATTTTTTTGTTAATAAAATGTGTACCTTGAAAAAGTCCCTTATTAGGTTATATTTGCTGTAACAGCATGTAAGGATATCAGTAAATAAATAATGATTGTCAAATACAAAAATAGTGCTTCTGTAGCAATGTAAATCATATTGACTTCCTGTGTCATTTCACCTGAAGAGGTTTCTTTCCTGTCAATAACCAATCAGCAGCTTCCCTGATTGACTGATACAAGAACATAAGAACATAAGAAAAAAAGTTTACAAACGACAGGAAGCCATTCTGTCCATCTTGCTCGTTTGGTTGTTAGTAGCTTATTGATGCCAGAATCTTATCAAGCAGCTTCTTGAAGGATCCCAGGGTGTCAGCTTCAACAACATTACTGGGAAATTGATTCCAGAGCCTCACGAGTCTCTGTGTAAAAAAGTGCCTCCTATTTTCTGTTTTGAATGCCCCTTTGTCTAATCTCCATTTGTGACCCCTGGTCCTTGCTTCTTTTTTCAGGTCAAAAAAGTCCCTTGGGTCAATACCTTTTAGAATTTCGAATGCTTGAATTAGGTCACCGCGTAGTCTTCTTTGTTCAAGACTGAACAGATTCAATTCTTTTAGCCTGTCTGCATATGACATGCCTTTTAAACCCGGAATAATTCTGGTTGCTCTTCTTTGCACTCTTTCTAGAGCAGCAATATCTTTTTTATAGCGAGGTGACCAGAAATGAACACAATATTCAAGATGAGGTCTTACTAATGCATTGTACAGTTTTAACATTACTTCCCTTGATTTAAATTCAACACTTTTCACAATGTAGCCAAGCATCTTGTTGGCCTTTTTTTATAGCTTCCCCACATTGTCTAGATGAAGACATTTCTGAGTCAACAAAAACTCCTACTTTCAGCCAGTAACATGCTTTGACCCAGAAGACACTGCTGGGATGAAATGGCCCAGGAAGTGCAAGTGCAAACAGATAACATAAGAATAAGGTATAGAAGCTGAGAAAAAGCAGTACCAGATTACCATGTTTTTAATGAAAGTGAGTGCTATAGCATGTGTTACTTTTAAAACTGCACATTTGAGACATATGTATCTAATGGAAGGGCACAATGGCTAAGACCTGTGGAATTATTTTATTAGCTACAATTCCTTTAAAAAGGACACTCCATGAGCCATACATCATGACTCAAGCTAGCCTTTAGACCGCACTGCTCCAGACAGACAGCCTCCTTCTACACTATTCCATGCTGGATAACCCTGTAGCAATGTTGGTAGGGCTGGTTTACAGCTATTGGCTCACTAGACTTCTGAAGAACGAACGATGAGCTGTTCAGAAACATGAAGATATTTATTAAGCCAGGGGTCTGAATGGGATGAAATGGTGACACTGAAAAAGTTGAAATATTTGTCATTGAATTGATTTGTTTTCTTTTGATATTCTAAGTTCAGCCCTACATGTCATTTCTTTCATTGCCCCAATACTTGTTGAGAGTAGTGTGTGTGTGTGTGTGTGCCCAATAACAGAAGACAGATGAGGATGGTCTAGGATATCATACAGATAATATGGTCTGAACTCACCTAATTGCACAGGATATCCTATGTAACACAGATAATATCCCCTCTTATTCCCAGTTCAAAACACTTACTAAAATCTACTAACATATGCAACAGGTTTAGACAAAACAGTCTCTGTGAAATCTCAGGACCACAAAGGGCTTCTGATTCTTGGCCAATTCTCCAGGGTTTTCTCTAAGAAAAGGTGTTTTTGTCTGAGGGAGTCTGGCTGGCTCGTGCCTCACTGCAAAATGACTTTTTTCAGCAGCTGTTTTTCTCATCTCTGAGACAGAGCTGAAACGTGATCCTTTTATTACTGGTGGTGTGAAGTGTTTTACAGCTCCTTCTACTGGGGCACATCATCCCTTCCACACAGCCCATAGACACCCTGTATCTATCATGTCCTTGTTGCATCCCGTGAATTAGGAAAGGTGAGGACCTAACACAAACTGGGGCTGAATTTCAATGAAATTACTGTAAAAGAAACAAAGTTTGGTAGACAAGCTAACCCTAACCCAAACCTTTACCATTCAACTAAATAACAAGCTAATCCTAACCCTAACCCTTACCATTCAACTAAAGAACAAGCTAACCCTAACCCTAACCCTTACCATTCAACTAAAACAAGCTAACCCTAACCCTAACCCTAACCCTAACCCTTACCATTAAACTAAAGAACAAGCTAACAGCTAACCCTGACCTTAACCCTTACCAATCAACTAAAGAACAAGCTAACTCTAACCCTAAACCTAACCTTAACCCTTACCATTCAACTAAGGAACAAGCTCCCTATTTGAGAGGTAATTATGTGTCTTATGCTGATGTCAGTATTATTAACTCATCAGCCGCTATGTAACAATCTGTTACAAACAGTAAGGGTCCCAATCAAAGAATATCACCCATTCAACCCTATTTTAACCTCTTTCAAGCACTGTGTTTTCTGTTTTTTAACCAGTTCTGTATCCAATGACATGCTCTTCCCAGTATTTTGACCCAAAATACACACAATGTGGTTAAAGCCTAACTAGAAAGGAATAAACTGGAATATGTTTTTATCTTTCCAATACTGTAAATGCACAGAGCAGATCGGCAACAGGGATGACTATACAATATTCCAGTATTGATGACTATAAGGCTGAGTTGGGAACTAGAAGGTTGTGATACACAGCCATTGAAGATACTGCTGATCCCTGTGCAAACAAGACTGGGATATGTGAGTGTGACAGGGATGGCCTTGTGGTGACGTCAGGCCAGATTCAGGAACAACACAGAGAGACACTGCAGGCATGGTGCAATGGCGCTTGTGCCGTTTTATTTTGAAACAACAACAAAATAAAACATCTGAACAAAAATCACGGACAAAACAAAAGTTTTAACAAAACAAAATCTCACAAGCTAAACACAACCCTAAGGTCAGGCTGGGCAGTAGCCTTCACAGATCCTTAAACTAGTTGTTCTTTTTACTTTCGGTTTTGTTTCTTTCGCTCTCGTTCCTCCTCTCAAACACCCACACAGAACGCAGACAGCTGCAGACATTTATTTACTATGGCCGAGGGGTTAATTATCAATTATCTCACTACCCCTCGGCCATGTCCTGCACGAGTTTCCTAATTACATACTGACAGAGGATGAGCTGCCAGCCTCGCCTCTGCCAGAACACATTAAAATAAAAACAACGTATACATATAGCATATGTAATATATACAAAAAAGGGCCAATACAGTGCTCCCTGTAGGTCTCCAGCCAAGACCAGTAAAACCATGCTGACATGACTGATCCTGCACCCCAAGAAGCAGTGATTTTACTACTGAGCCATAACACAGAATCTCTGATAACATTATGTCAAGAATGAAGGCTGTAATTGAAGCAAATTGAAATGACCCTGAACAGTATATGCACTCAAATCTTTGCTTGAGGTGCAAAACAGTGCCTGTATGTGTCACAATTACAATGTAGAGCATTACTGTAATCTGATTACATTAATTAGTAACTTTTAACTGTAATGGTTCCTTTTACAGACCATTAACTTTTATGTGAAAAACTCACATACAGTAGTTACTTTTAGGTGCATGCATAATATGGAAATGTAAAATGTAACTGTGCCTGAGAAGTAACGATTTGAAACTAATAAATTACTGTAATAATCCAAAATGTTGTTCAAGTAACTTGTAACTGTAACAGATTACGTTTTAAAAGTAACATCCCAAAAATTGAGCACATCATATGACAGCTCCAGCAACCACATTTCACTGACACATACCTTTCCTTCGTCGTTTCTGTTTAGTCTTTGCAAACCGCTCCGGAGTTCGTAACCATAGTGTTTAAAGCACGTGATTGATTGGGTCTGCTCTGCAATTATACAACACATCACTCTTGTCTTTGTTTTTCGTTTTTTGAAAAATGGAACTGGCTAATCTTTTAACCATCTGGCAGAATGTGAAGCAAGGTGTGAACCCTCTCTGGTTTGAGCCCTACCCCATGCATCTCTTTAGTTTCATGAGTTCCAGATGTGATGGGGTTTGTGCTCGGAACAGGCCGGTTTCCAATGCCTGGGTTTCAGTGTTTTGCTCTTTTTCAGAACGTTTGCAGGATTTATCATTAGAGGTTTCCAAGAGCTCTTAGTCTGTTTTATAAACAGGAAACTCCAAAATGTCAAGCTAACTTTGAGGGAAATGTGGGAACATATTAGATAGGTCTTTCGAGGGTCCTCTAATTAAATTGTAGCTCTTATTTTTCAAAAATAAGTTCTGCAGTATTTTGGACACAGTTGATTTGTATTAGAGCTGCACAATATCCATACTTACACAGTGCTAGTGCACTGTACTGTGTAGGGGTGTAACAACACACTAATGTCACGATACAATATGTATCACGATATGTTGCGATGATCCTGACGGGCTACTTGTATGATATGTAACAACGATGGACCATTTTGTTGAAAGACAATCATTAATTATGTGTATGTATTCATATCAACTATAAAACACACTTATTCTTTATTCATGAAACATTTGGTTACCTACAATGAGCGATGCAAACAACAGGGTGTCTCTATTATGATATATCCTAGTACTGAAACAATTAATATTATTACACATGCCTAATTAAAAAAAATTAAAAATTAGCACCAGTGACGAGTGCAATTCATTTTTGAATGTCCCCTTGACTTTTTATGTCAGCCTTAAGGCATAATTCGGGGGGCGCAGGAGAGGGCCCCCTTCCCACTATGATTCCTATCCTTACCTCAATTCTGCTTTAAAGCAGCCTTTCCCAAAGGAGGGGGGGGAGCAGGACTCTCTTTGGCTAACTCAACTGTCGAATAACATCTTGAATATCCAGCCATTGATATGGACAACCTGTTGGATCAGATAGTCCGGGGATATCCAGCCCGAGCAGCCATCTCCAACCGGCAACTTAACACTGCGGCTGGTCCAATACAATCTTTCACCTGCAGTACCAAGCCCTGGTGCTGTCCGTTCCGAAATAACGGGGTTCCAGGACCTGCTCCAGCGCCAAAACAACTAATGCATAAAGACTGGCAAGTCGCCAGGATCTTGAAAGCCCTCTTTGACTCCGGGATCCAAATCACACCAAACTCAGAAAGCAAGACTCTATTCCTGATGCTCTACAAAAGCATCGAGGCAGAACCCATCTACCCCCCTCCATCCAAGCGCTGCCGTGCAGCTCCAAGAGGCCAGCAGGCCAGCAACGCTTCAGCAGCCGCCCCTGCCCCAGGTCCAGCAATGGAGGCTAATACAGCACCAACTTAACTACAGGTCAACCTGTCTGATTCAAACCTCCAGACACAGATTCCACCTGCAGTCAATGCAGTAGAACTCAACATATCTCATCAGCAAGTATTCAAGGACATTAAAGCATTTATGCAACTATTTGCAGATAACACCTCAACTATAAATACTCGTCTTGTTGCCATGGATGCCCAGTCCAGCTCCCTCCTACCCACAAGCAGCAATTCCTCATCTACCAACGTACTAGAAATTACACCAGTGTTCAGCTTGTCATCTGCTACTGCTGCAGGATTTCAGCCAAGCTCTGCTACCAGGCGCCGCACCATATCTGATCCACTCCATCGCCAAATGATCGATGGTAAGGATCTTAATTGTGTACAATCCTAATTCGTTGACCATCAGAGATGTATCTGTCACCAGTGATTACTGGTGGTGTGACTCCCGTCTGCTAAAAGATCTCAGTTTGGTGAATTTGTTTTAGAATTTTCCATATCTCAGAGACATTCTCAAACTGGCTCTGGTCATACATTTCCTGCATCCAGTAACAGTACCACCTCAAGTGCATTTCATCTCCTCGCTTTCAATTGCAGTACGACTGAGAGATGGAAAAGAGCCTGCTTGCACCCTCTCCAACTAGACAGCCGATAACATTGGACATTCTCTCCAAACTGATCAATACACTGTGAAGCGGCTGCTTCAACCCAGCTGACGACCTCACGATGGAAACACTATGCTTAACGGTATTTTTTGGCTTCATGCAATGTGCTGAGTTCATAGTTCTACCAGTGAACAGTTTTTCATTTTTAGGCATTCATCACTCTGACTTGTCACTGGTCCCTGACAGCCACTTCCTTCTATATCTCAGAATATCCAAGACCGATCAAGGGCAGCATATTCAACTTTCAAAGACTGACACTCCATTATGCCCATTTTCATCCCTATCTAAATATCTAGTCACAAGAAATTATGCTTTCCCATCAGACCCGCTGTTCGCGGATGTATCCAGGACAATTATAACGATCCATAGTCGTTTTACTAACCTTTTATATTGTCCTTTCTAACTTGTCTTCTCTGTGTGCAGAGGTTTGTGGAAGCCAGGGGTCCTCTCTTTGGAAGGCCAGTGAAGCTCACTCCCCCTGCCTTGGGTTCTGGCCACGCCACCCATATAAGAACATAAGAACATAAGAAAGTTTACAAACGAGAGGAGGCCATTCGGCCAATCTTGCTCATTTGGTTGTTAGTAGCTTATTGATCCCAAAATCTCATCAAGCAGCTTCTTGAAGGATCCCAGGGTGTCAGCTTCAACAACATTACTGGGGAGTTGATTCCAGACCCTGCCAATATGGCAGAGGCTCTCACAGGGAGCCAGAGGGGACCCCCGGCCACACCTGTACTTTCGCAACTCATGCGCTCTCCCTCTACATAGGCTCTATCCTAATCCTGTCTCTACTAGCCAAGCTCAACTCTCACAGCTCTGGCCTCTGACTGTCTTCTTATTCTCAGGTCCCTTCAAGGCTCACGACCTCAGCTTCGAGGACGCCGTCTGGTGCTGGCCCTGTCTAACTCTTTCTGTTTCCAGGTCCGAGACCTTTCTGCCCCTTGGGAAGCTGAATCTAGCCAGGCCACTAAAACGTGGTCCTCCGAGCAGTAGGGGCTCTTCTCGTCCCATATGTTTTTGGTTCCAACCACATGGAACCTCCACGCTCTCATAGGTATCTGTTTCCCAGACCAAGTGAGGAAGCTCATCTAGGTCCTCCGAGTTGTGAGAGCCTGTCCTGTCAGTCTTCTAACACTCAGCTCTCATATGCACCCCGTGAAATGATCTTTGCATTTATTCTGAGTGTTTCTTATTTCAATTGCGTATTTCTTTTTCACTTGAGACTATTTGTGTAAAGGTGCTTTTGCTTGCGGTCAGGAGTTGTTCTTCAGTTCTAGGAGCCTGCCATAGGAAAACATTCAATTTGAAGCTACTTACTCTTGAACTAAATTACATAGATTAAAGTAATTGTAGCTACCACAATCATTCCAGAAATCTTACCTGTTTGAACTTCCATTATCTCAAGTGTGCAGTTTTGAAAGAAACACATGTTACAGCACACATGCATTTTCATTTTAAAGCATGGTATCTGGCACCACATTAAGTAAAAGAAAGTTTGTAGTAGCTACGGCTTATTCGAAGGACATCTGCTTTACTCTGGGTCATTTCCCCTCAGGAGTGTCTTTTAAGTCAAAACATGTTACTGGCTGAAAGGATGACTAGGGGAAGCATCTGGTTGATTAATGACAGGAAAGAACCCCCTGCAGGGTGGAGATAATTCCACCCTCCACGTGAAAGGACCAGGACATTGCAACATTAACTGACACCATGGCAGGCAAACAGAGTCATTTAACCAAGATTAATACCTGATACTAAGTTTTAAAATAAAAACACTGGATATTTGATTTATGGAATTATTTTGTGTCCTAAAATTACTTTTTATTTCGTCTATATCTTTTTTAGTGTAGTGCCCCATAGATTTAAAAAATATGTGTGTGCATATTTATTGAAAATATTGCATTAGCTTGGTAGATGTAACAAAAACACCATAAACAAACGTAAACTATAGGAAGACGTGGTACTTCCCGCGACTGCTGTTAAAACAATAATAGATCGCTGCTGCCACCTGCTGGACACTTGCAAGTCTTGTTTGATATTCATACCTTGATATACAAACGATCCTATTTTAATAATCCATACAGTGACTGCATTCAGATCTGCTACTGAACAGATCTGTCTCTGCTAGCCTATTACCTCCTATGTTTTGTTATTGGTCATACATTCATTATCATTTTATGCATATGTTGTTTAGCAACAACAAACTCATTAATGTTGTGATATAGGACTAGGTAAAGCATGGTGGTTGCTGTGTGCACGAAGGCAGTCCAGGCTTTTGACTCACAATGCATTCTGGTACTTGTAGTCCTGCATCTCTTGACGCGGCTGAGGTAAAAGAAACCAGGTACAGTAAACACGAAACTTCCCCAAACTGTCCCAGCGAACATGGGGCAATATGGTTTATCCTGTGCTCTGTTTACTAGTTCACTTTACACATTCACAACGCTGAGGACTCCCTGAAAGCAGCGTGCCACTGCCTCACTGTGTAACACAAAAAGCACAAGAAGCAAAACCACCAAAAACACTACGGCTCGTGGCTCATTCATATTGCGTGCAGTTTGAGAGTTTTGTCCACACGCTGACCCCGTTGCTCAAACGGATTAAGATAGAGCTTTTCCACATATCGTCAGCAACGGGAGGGCGCGCTGTGGTGATCGCAGAATCGAAGCTGGGCGTGGAGGATTTACAGAAGCAAGCAAACAATCAATCGTGGTGGCGAGCCTGTGCAATGTAATGGACTCAGAGGAAAGGTCTGTTACTGTCAGGGTGTTTAATTAATTACTGGTCAAATGTTAATATGAACATATAAATACTAAACCTAAACTTTTCATTTTACCAAAGCTAGTTTGTTTTACTCGGTCAGGTAAATAAAATGATATATTTAAGATACTGTTAATAGCTCTCTATCGTGTTAGTGAGAGAGTATGTGTACTGTAATTGGATATTCCTGTGCAGAATAAAACCGCCGTCAGTGCTCGAGAAGATAAAGAAGACCTCAATGTTGTTGTTAACGTGAAACATTACCTGGGCTTCACACTGGGGGGCGCTGCTGCGCGCAGTTTAGTTATGGAGACGAGCCTCTATATACTGCATGAAGGTTTCTTTACCAAGAGTAGATGCCAACATGGCAGTTGAATTGCATTATATGAAGTCGTGATATTATGGATAGTTACTGTTTTGTTTAATTTACTTGTTAGAATTTCAAGGAATCTTAACACTGGTTTTAAATCTCTGGTAAATGAACTTAAGATCTTCTTTTTTTTCTCAGTTTTGTAAAATATAAATTCATTGAAATTGCAGTCCCTCAACTCAAACCTCTTTGACAAACCCCAACCACTGTGCCACACAGCATCCTAGTCCCTCGGCTCTACCCCCTAGCCACACTGCCTCAGTCACTCAGCTCTAACTACTAAACTACAGTGATTCCATCCTTCAACCACTTTAGCAATGTTTAGCCTGCTTTTTAGAAAAGTAATTGTAACTACTATGTATACAGTAATGTCAATAGAAGTTTCAGGCAATAAAGTTTAGTGGATTTATCTAACTGTTTTTTAAAGGTACATATTAACAATGAAGTGCCCAATGCAAACTATATTATCTGCACTTATTATTCTAAAGTTGTTTACACCAATTTAATGGAGATAATGTTTTTCACGATCATTTTTGGTGTAAAATATAGTGTGTGCAAGTACTGCATATGAGACCTCTGCTGTAACAACTAAATGTGCTTTTGTGGGCTGTTGCAGCTCCTGTCTCCAGGCACCCCCCGCTCCTCCAGAGTAGACCAGGCCAGCCTTCGAGAGGACATTGAGGAGCTGAAGGGCAGACGGGAGGAGCTGAGCGCACAGATTGCACTGCTGGAGGCTGAGTGAGTAAACCATTGTTATGAGCGGGGAGACAAAGGGAGTCTACAGATTTAAAGGACTGCAAATCTTACGAGGTAGTAAGGGAATGTTTGAGTCAGTAAATTATTTGAAGAAGCCACCACAGGAATGTCACTATTACTATTGTAATACAACTTTTACTTATTGATTTATTACATTCTGTTTGCCTGAAAAAAATCATTGTAGTCCAAGAAAGAAGCTTGAGCGTCCGTGTGACGTGTTTCTTCAGTAAGCAGCGGTTTCAAAAAGTGTCATCAGCAGTGCTTGAAAAAACGGCAGTCATCGGAAAAGCAGTGCTTGGTACTGAAATGCGAGCCTTTGCGTTTAGCTTCTGGGAGTTTCACATGTTACTTTTTAGACCAGTGCACCTTCAGCCACCTGTTACAATAAAAACTGAATTGCTGATTTGCTTGCTCATTTTAAACAACTTTTAATTGAGGTCATACAGGCATTAAGAATTTGTTCCTTTCAGTACACTGGTATATGTGCTGTAGAATGTGTACGCATCATGAAGTAGACGGCACACATTGAGCTATTGATCCCTGTTCACAAAGCTTTAATACGTTTTTTAAAGTCGATTTGTTAAGTACAGTTTAATAGTCATAAAAATGTTCAACAGTGCTGTCATTCTTAAATAGTCTTACCCTGAACTGGTGAGCCTTTAATGTTTAGTGACCATGTTTGTTTTTTTTAACTGCTATTTCCAGTGACCCTTTTAAAGATTCTTCTCAACTAGAAAATTTGCAATTCGACCAGGCTGACAGCAAGCTATACATGGACTATACAGTACAAGGGACCTTTACTAATAACTGTTCAATTTTTCATGATTGGTAGCAAAAGAACGAAGGAGCACTATGTTCTTGACCACAGCATCCTTTTTCCACATGTCCATTTTAATTCATGCTTACAAAGCATTCTATCAGATATGCCCCTGACAGTATGTCCCAGGGGGTGCTTTGTGTTTGTTCACACAAGCTCCACTATCTATTGAATTTTACAATGTGATGTGCTTTCAAACCCTAGCATGTGAAGTCTGGCAACGCAGTAGTGGTAGTCTCTGAAGAATGATTTGACTTGCAGAAAGCTAACCGGTACCTTCCCTCCAACTGCAGAGGTTACAGTGTGGAAGAGCTGGACCAGCATATTGAGCAGCTTCATGAATACAATGACATCAAGGATGTGGGACAGATGCTGTTGGGCAGGCTGGGTAAGGAATGGTTTGAACAGGCTCTTCTGTGAAAAGGCCTATTCATGTTCTGTTGTATAATACCTATTTTTAATATTCTTAATTTACCTCCAGTATTTTCCTGACGGTAAAAAATAATGAACTATCCTCCGTTCCTTTTTTGTAAATGCAGCAAGCCCTTTAAAACCTGCCTTTGCATTGGCCGAAACGTCCTTGACGAGAACAATTTCTGCTAGCCCACAATCCTACCTGGGTGTGATGGAGTCCATGTGTCTATAACATGTGTTTCTTTCAAAACTGGCCATTTGAGTCCTGTGCCCAACAGTACACAACAGTAAATTTGGCTATAATCACTTTAACCTGATCACCTTGGGGCCAGATCGATTTCTATGACAGCTTGACCTCATAACCTTATTCAAGAATATCAGAATGTGGCTTAGGTGGCCTTTTATGACAAAAAAAAAACAAGCAGCATCTTTTGTCAGGACTGGTTGAGTACAAGCATGCAAAACCTGTAGCAGTGTATAATTAAGCATCTCCTTATTAAAGTTTACCTTGAAAGCATAGACAGTGTAATAAAACACAGTGAAAGCACATACAAGCATTGTGAAGAATAACTAAGGAGGGTAAGATACAGAGTTCCAGATAAGCTGCGAAATTGGTGGGTTTTTTGTTGGGTTTTTTTTGGGGGGGGGGTTGTTTTTTTATCATTTGGCATCGCCAATTATTTTTATTGTTTTCTCCCCAATTTGAAATGTCAGATTATTTTTTATTTCAACCCGGCTCAGCGCTGCCACCCCTGCGCTGACTCAGGAGAGACAGACAGCCACACACGTCCTCCGAAATGTGTGCTGTCAGCCATCCGACACACGACGTCTGAGTTTGAAATTTTACAGAAGGTCCTGATGTCCTGTAAAAAAAATAGGAGGACCTTTGTGATCATTATCTCGGATAAAAAGAAATGGATGGTTCACACAGGACTAAATGTCACTGATGTCGGTAAAACTTCCCAAACCACGTGTTTGTCCCACACAGCCTAAACTACTGTACCAATTTACAAAACACACACACGGGCGGGGCACCCCGCCACACTCTCCCAAAATACATTTTACTCACAGAGTGTCTAGGAGAGTAAATTACTCAATGACCCAAACCCTTATCTGGAGAGCAGGTAAGACAAACAGGGGTAACACTATTTTAGATGCATAGCATAACCATGGGAAAACTGAAGCCTACCATGCAAAATATAAAGCACTTCAGCTAGCAACTTATTTTCACTGTTATGGAATCTCTTCAAACTCCTCTCACTTTGTTACCTTTGACCTGAAATGGCCACCGTACTAGGATCACGTTACTTATCAATTTCCAGATGATAAAGACCTAACGCTTCAAGATACTGGCGTCCCCCTGATTCTTTCTGTCAAGTTAAATCGTAGGTTTCATTCATGGAAAATGAACCCTTTCTTGACTCTTTATATATTTTAGAAAGCTTAAGCTGCCACAATGTCAAGGCGTCATATCTCTGAAAACCATATTCGATAGTGACTTCATACTTAAATGCGAAGAACAGTTTGGAGCTATGTTGCTGGCCATGGCAGCAGGTCATGTGGCTTTACGTTTCTCCTGTATAGACAGTACACTTTTGACACTTTTTTTTAATTTTTATTTTCAGCCACAATCAGAGGTGTGACCACAAAGAATCTGTGTGGAGAGTTTGGCTTGGAGCTGGAAGACTAGCAGTTCATATCCACAGCATTGTCACAACAATTAAACAGATTGTTTTTTTTTATTTTTTTTTATTTAAGGTACTGCACAACATCTGTTCCAGTGCCTGCCTAGGAGATGTGAGATGTGTTCACAGCATGAATGTGGGGGGCCTTGGCCTGCCAACCCTTTAAAGAGAGGAATCAACAGCGTGGTGTTGTTTCATAAAGCATGGTCCAAACAACAGTAGGAAAAAACAACTGAGCTGAGTCAAAGCTCCTATATACAGGTTGTGTTTGTTTTACAAAATTTTGGATATCTGTAAAGCAGCCCCCAGTGGCCCCAGTGATGTGAATATCAATGCACGGCTCCAGTACAGACCTGCCCCTTTCTTTGCCCATTGCACTAAACTTGCAGGGGCCATGCCTGGGGGCCAAGTTTGGTGGATTGACCCAACTACAGCCCAGAGAGCATAGGTGAATTAAACAATGTGAGTGATGTTAAACTATTGGCAATATATTGCACCAATAGTGAAATGGGATGTCATTCTTACCAGCAGAGATACATATTTTGTTCCAAATGTGAACAATTACAAATTATATTAAAGTATCGATTGTGTGTCAATCATGTTTGTTTTTGTCTTATTAAAACTTAAAAAAAATAAAATAAAAAAATTACATCTTAATGTCTGCCTCTACATTACTATTTCATTGTCAAATAATTTCTCATCCTGCAACATTTAACCTAGAACAAAGAGGAGTTTCGGTGGACTTTATTAAGTATTTCAAATCTTAAAAGGAATTAACCCTAACAAATTTAGATGCAGCACGTCAACCTGAACCATAGTTAGTAATGAAGGTAGGCAACACTTCCCCTAACAGTGGCGAGTGTAGGGAATGGGTTACCAAACTGAGTTTTTGATGCTCGATTATTGGGATCATTTGAGACCCAAATGAACAGACTGGCAATGGTGTATTAAAAGGCCTTCTCTTGTTCGTAACATTTTCTTATGTTCTTGTTTTGCTGTTCTTGTCTTTTCTATTTAAACATTGTTAATTGCTGTGCTGAAACTGAGGGAAGAGAGGGCTGCTCAGTTTTAATTAGTGTGTAATGTGGATACATGGATTTATAAAGCTAAACTGCAGTGTATGTGTTGTAACACACTCAAAGTGAATAAAGCTAAACTGAAGTGTATTTTTTGTAACACACTCACAGTGAATAAAGGTAAACGTTTTCCCTAACAGCATTCCAAAACATTCAATATACACGAGGTGTTACGCATAGGAAACGCTGCGCCAGGGGTCATTGTTGTGTTGGTGGTGGGGAGGGTAGATAATAGCGACCCCTCGCTTCTAAATATAGCACCACACTCATGCTTGTGAACCCTTGTCTTGGCTCTTTAAAAGGAGAGGCAGTTGCGCCGATTTTCCAAGCGTGCTGTGGATACAATGCGATGCCCCGCCTGAGCCAGGAAATGAAGGTGCGATCGGCAATTGTATTTGTCGCTCTTCCTGTCTGTCATTAGACACAAGACGCCGGTGAATGTAGTGGTGGTGGGGGGGCTAGACTTAAAAGGTCATTGTGAATTCCGCTCAGGTAACTGCAGAGACAAAATAAATAAACCGATAAGATAATGAGCGAGGTAAACATGGGGACAAAGTCGACCTGACACGAAACACGGGCTCCGGCACACTGCAGTGAGCAGAAGCAGCTGGCAGCAGTTATCCTGAGCAGAGACATGAACTGCAGCGAGGGGACCGTCTTCTATTCCTAAGCGGATCAAGGTGAAATTGGACGGACTCGGCTCCTGCTTGGAAGGGGAACAAAAGTTTGACATTTGCTCGAGACGAAAAACGAGGTATGTCGCTTTGGAAGTGGCAGCTGGCATCTTTTTTCATGGGCACCGTTTCCGGGTCCTCTATTGCTTTAGTCTATACCCCAGGCTTTACAAAGCCGACTGGCCTTGACAACCTTGCCCATATATGCTATGAGTAGAATTTGTTAAGCTTCTTCGCTGGGAAATGGTATATTATTTATAAGCGTTTACATTTGCTATGGATTGGGATGAAACACGACAGCCGTGTCAAACGGCGCTCACCGGCAGCGACACTGCCCAGCACAGTAGTAAAGCAGATTGCTAAATCAAAAATGCATTTTAAATGTTATGATGTTAATTGCAGGTAAGAACGTCTTATCATATAATTTGTATATTATTATTATTATTATTATTATTATTATTATTATTATTATTATTGTTATTATTATTATTATTGCACATTTGCACTGCGAAACAAAATCCAACATGCTGGTGAGAGTGCCGTGCAGACTGGGTTGGTGTATTGCAGTGGGTAGGCTGTAATATTACTACGTTGATGTTCATTTTTGTGAGAAATCGGTCGATTCTGTGTTTTGCTGACAGCAAGCAAACTTCTCATTATTAAGCTGCATGGCATTTTTATTAAAAACCAGAAATACTGACTAAACCCGTTTATTTGTTCTGTATTGCAGTGAGAAATTATCACTGCTGTACTGGTGGGTATTTATTTATTTATTTATTTATAGGCCATTGCGGGTTATGTACTGTCGCCAACCCGTTTTGCCGTTCATTTGCCGTTCATTTATTGTAGCATCAACGTCAAGGCGGCACACTGCGTTCAATGCTGCCGCAAGCCGAGCAATGCTAGGTCGTGTCTGAGCGGTGGCCACCTTTATTGTAACATCGTTATCTTTTCAAGGGTTGAAATACTGTCTGGTAGGCGATTTTTTTTTTATCTCACAGCAGAGAGGTACTGAGAATGCCTTGCAGCGTTCCTTCACTTCAGTGATAAGGACATCCAAAGTTGATTGCTACTGTTTACATAATTTGATCTTTGAAATTGTAGTTGAACAGTTTAGTCCTTTTCACAACCTGAAGCGGAGCGGGCACTGCAATCTTGATCAGTAAAGACATGTAAAGATCTTTAAGTCTTCAAGTAACTGAACCTGTAAAACATATATACATACATACTGGGGCACTTCTCCTAAAGTTACTTATGGTGTAAGGCAATCACTAGCTGCTTGTACAAAAAAATGACGTGACTATTACATCGAGTGATGTAAGCAGTCCTAACACTGTCATCACGTTAGGGCTCTAATCCCTTCCGTAGTATTTCAGAGTTTTTTGTAATGTTATAAAAACTGTAAACCCACCTACCTGTGACAATACTAGCTACTGTAAGCAAGGTTTGCCTTTTCAAATACACATTCCTTACAGGCTTAATTAAAAAAAGATATTATCCTTATACTGTGGTCATGCATCATATAAACAAATGTGATTTTCACTTTTTTTTTTTTATTTTCAGCATAAACAATATACGGTGTCCGTTATGAAACCAGCTTTTTAGGCTGTTTTAATATTGTGTTCTACTTACATTTTAGAAGCCATTAGACAAGGTAGTGATATTTTACATTTTAGAATGGCCCGACTGTGGAGACGATAATGAAATAGTAAGCACTCGCATATCCGTAACCCAGGTCGCGTCTTACTGCCCTTGTATTGAGAATAGAATCGGTACCCATTTTATATATGTAACAATTAACTCACTTACCCGTCACACGCGATTTTTTTTTTCGCCAAATCAGTCTGTTTTTATTGTGCAGTTACACAGCGCTTCCTCTAGTTTCACCTGACGAAAATGCAGCCAAACAAAGTGAAGGGACAAGCTAGGGTAATGTAATAGTTAATCATTAAACAGTTTTAGATACTGTTATGTTTTTTTTTTTTTTTTTTAAATCGTGATGTTTAGTTTTGTGCATTTTCATTTGCAAGTGAACTGTGACATTAGGGCCTTATCGAGCGCTATATTCTGCAATTCTGAATACTGACTTTGGATACTGTTTTAATTCTGTAAACCTTTTTTTTTTTATTTATTTTTTAATATTTTGTTAAATTGCATTACCTTGTATACTGTACGCAGTTCTGTGCATGGGTAACATTTTGATTTCATTTTGCTGTTGGGTAGTTAACGGTGAATTTTACATACTTCTACAATACATATCTGATTTAAAAGTATGTACTGTATTACAGTCCACATGTGGTCTCTTTTGGCAAGTGATATTTTGAGAATCCTATCCTTCTGAATTAAAATACTACTTCTGTTGAAAGTATAGTACTGTACCAACAAAACCAATACAGAACATCTAAATGGAAGCCTACTTATTTTAAAACGCAGTCCTTTTCAGATATGTGTTTTTGATATTGCAACTTTTGGTATTGTGTTCCCTGAAAAATGGACAAGGGTTGGAACGGCCCAAAATGAAATAATCAGATATGCGCCACACAAGTTTAACCTTCACTGAATTGTATAGGATTGGATATGAGTGCTGACTGTAATAAAGCACTGTTATCAGCATGAAAAAGCACAAATATAGGGGCTCCTGAGTGGCGCATCCAGTAAAGGCATTCCACACGGACTGCAGGATGCGCCCTATAGCTTGGGATTTGAACAGGCGATGCCACTGCCAACCGTGGCCGGGAGGGTTATGTTGGCTGGGGAGTCCTTGGCTCACTGCACACCAGCGACCCCGGTGGCCGGGTGCCTGCTGGCTTGCCTGTGTGCAGTTCAGAACTGTGTGGTCCTCCGACACACTAGTTCTGTAATGGCATCACAGCGGGTTTGGGGTAAGAATAGAGCACTGACTGCATCTGCGACTTCAGGTCACACTTGCATGTTTAAAAAAAAAAAAAAAAAAAAAAACGCCTGCGCTATTTAGGTGACATTACCCCACGTCAGGTCTGCCCCCGCTGACATTTACCTTCAGAAGGTGAGGAGGTTCTTAAATTTAAATCTGAATGGTTTTATACGCAAATAAATGATTTAATGTGTTTTGTGCTAATAAACCAGAAGTTGCTCATGCTGCAAAAAAAAAGACAATGCATTATCTGTGTATTACATTTTTATCTAGAATGATTTCAGATTGCTGGAACCTAAAAGCTCAGAGCAGCCCAGCACTATGACAGCTGAGCTATTGAAAGATTCCACACTGCACCATGTGTAGTTCTGTAATGGCTTTGTGAGTGGTAACAGTTCTCTCTATTGGTTTGGTGTGAGTGGTAACAGTACTCTCTATTGGTTTGGTGTGAGTGGTAACAGTACTCTCTATTGGTTTGGTATGAGTGGTAACAGTACTCTCTTGGTTTGGTATGAGTGGTAACAGTACTCTATTGGTTTGGTGTGAGTGGTAACAGTACTCTATTGGTTTGGTGTGAGTGGTAACAGTACTCTCTATTGGTTTGGTGTGAGTGGTAACAGTACTCTATTGGTTTGGTGTGAGTGGTAACAGTACTCTCTATTGGTTTGGTGTGAGTGGTAACAGTACTCTCCTCGTTCCTCCGCAGGTTAAAGGATGTTGAGGTTGGTGAGCTCCACAGTCCTGCTCTTTCTGCTCAGGCTGGTTCTTGGCCTGCCTTGGTACCAGGTCCTACCCAGTCTGCTCATATTCTACCTGGGCTCCGGTGGCTGGCAGTTTGCCGATGTCTTCATCAAAACCATCTGGAGAGACTTGCAGTGAGTACAACACAGCACAGACAACTAAGTGATGTCATTTTTGAAACCCAACTGTTGTTCTCTTAAGAACTCCGGTGTTTTTGTTTTTCATTTTGTAGCATTAACATGATATTTCCTTTCTAAAAAAAAAAAAAAAAAAAAAAATAGGGGGTACTTGAATAGGGGAAACACTGAAAATATGACCCATAGTATGTAATGAACTCTCCCGTACTGCACTTATTGTCGAACTGAGCTGGAAAGTTTGACTGTTATTTGATAGAATACCAAGACACTGCTTGCCAAGGCATGTGATTTTTTTCTAATTACATTTACAATGTATTTGAAAGAAAATAGAGATGTTGCAAATAGAGATTTTAATAGTGTAATATTGATACATATGAGAAAATCCTGTACTAAGGGTTGTGGGTCAGACCAGAGAGAGGGGCTAGTGTTAGTGTTGTGCTGCGCTCTGATGCTGGTGTCTCTTTCCCTGCCCACACAGCGCGGCCGGTGTTCTCCTCAGGGTGAAGCTGAATGTGAAGCGGCACTTGCGTGAGGGCAACACTGTGCCCAAGATTTTCGCCTCCATGGTGCAGCTGCACGGGGACAAGCCTGCGCTGATCTTCGAGGGAACTGGCGAGACCTGGAGCTTCCGCCAGCTAGACGAGTACTCGAACCGCGTGGCCAACCTGCTGCTGGAGCGGGGGTACCGCGAGGGGGATGTGCTGGCCCTCTTCATGGAGAACCGCAGCCAGTACGTGGGGCTGTGGCTGGGCATGGCCAAGATCGGGGTGGAGGCGGCACTCATTAACTTCAACCTGCGCCTGGACGCCCTGGTGCATTGTGTCAACATCTCCAACGCCAAGGCCGTGGTGTTTGGAGGAGAGCTCGCTGGTGGTGAGGCCGCGAGATGTTTCTTACTCTTTGTATGAAAAAAAAAAAACAATGCAGAGAGAGTGCAGAGAATTCAAAAACAGCAAACCGCCCTCTATCCAGGGAGAATCAGCACCAACAGCATAATCATCAATCATAGTGTTCAAAAGTTTGGAAACAGCAAATGATTTACAGAAAGATTAGGGGTGGGGATTGTCTTGCTCATTTTCCTCACCCAGACCCCTTACTTACTAAATACCATGGTATCTCCTGAGATAGACAAGTCTCCACTTTAAAAATATGCTAAATAACGAACGAGACATCTCACAAGTAGAATGGTACCCTGAAATGTTCTTTTTCTAGGAAAGCAGTACAACTGAGTTTGTTGTCAGATAACTTCACTCAGACTACTTGCTCACAAAGTATCCTAGAATAGAATATAATCTCCTCTTTTTTAAAAATGTGCAAGAGGTTTTAATGAACAGTCTCTCCCACTAGTGCTGTGATACCATAAATATGATTCACTCACTACTAATGTGGAATGACTGGGTATATCACTTAATTTTCTCCTCCAAATAGGTTTCTGGCTAAGAACGGCCAAGGATAAAACTACGTTGAATAATATTTTTTGGGTAAAACAAATGCTCCGACCAGTCCTTCAGCATTGTTAGCAAATGATTAGGTTTTGCCAGTAGCTAGTATAACAGGAAATTGACAGCAGGATGTTACAGGGCAGATTTCTAAATGGAGTGTATTGGCTGACACTCAGGAATGTGTAGTTTGAGTGCTGCAGAGTTTAGCTTCGTTCCCCTGGCCCTTTGATAGGAAAGCTGCAATATCAGGATGTGATGCATTGCTCTCTCTCTGGGAGAATGGAAAAGTGTGTGGATTTAATTTGAAATTTTACAACAGATGCCAAGAATATAGACTAGCATAAAGAATGCTATGATAGGCTATAATATAATTAATGTGAAAAGGTGTGCTGACTTAACCACATGACTGTTTCCACCAGGGCTGGTTCTCAATTCTAGGCCACTTTGTTTGCTACAAGGACTTTTAAAGTTGAGTCCTGGAAGCAAAGTCATTCATAAACCATACCTGTTGTGCGCTTCCATTCTTTATATTGGTCTCAAATGTCCAGTTTTGAAAGAAATGCATGTTGTTGGTAACTGAAACATGATATATGGTACTACACTTAAAGAAACTTCTTTGTTGATAGCAATGCTTTCAGATGCACTTGCTTGGACATTTCAAGGGTAAAATTGTCCCTAACCCTTCAATGGCTTCTTTCCTGTCAAAAACAAGCTTTCCCTATTTAATGACGTGCTTCCAGTCAGCAACATTCCCAGAAGACACTGCTGAGGTGAATGACCCAGGAAGTACAAGTATAACATACTTCCTGTGAAAAAGGTAGAGGACAATTCAACTTCCTTTCATCAAATAACTATTTGCTGTAACTTGTGTTTCTTTCAAAACTCTACATTTTAGACGTATGGAGCTAATGGAAGTGCTAAATAATTCTAAAAAAAATAGTACCTGTTTTGTTAACTACAATTAGTTCAACTACAAACATGTTTCCTAGTCCCACAGGCTCTGTTGCGATTTGGCTAAACAAGCTCCTCACCTCGGCTCTAACCACTAGGACAAACTGCCTACTGGTCCCTCCACTCAAAAGGTTAGGGTTAGGGGCTTCCAGTGTCTCTGCTCTAAAGAACTTCCTCTCAATCCCTCAGCTTAAACCACAAGCACTACCCACTGCCTCCCAGGCCCCTGCCTGACCAGCCTCTCTTTCTCTTTTAGCTGTGCAGGAGGTGCATGCTTCGATGGGCAGGTCGGTGAAGCTGTTTTGCTCCGGAGACTGGGATCCATCGAAGGTTCCTAAGGAGACTGAGAGACTGGAGCCCCTGCTGGATGCAGCCCCCTCCCACAAGCCCAGTCCCCCCAACAGGGGCTTCACAGGTAAGCAGACTCCTGAAAAACTGCTGTACATGGGCTGCAGGTCCATGATGCAGTGAATGCACTTTATTCTGTAGCTGCTGTTCATCTAGATTGACGGCTGTTCCCTGAGGGACTAGGTGGAGACCATCAAACTCGTTTTGAGGAGTGATAACAAAGGCTTACAATGCATTCTTGCTTCTTATAGGTATTAACAACCTTATGACTGGTTCCTTTTCATTGTTATACAAAATATTTTTGGTTATTTGCTTGTTGCCATGACTGGGAATATACAAATGATTGAAGTACAACACTGCAACTTTGAATCTACAGCGTTGTGAACAGGGCTGTTCTGTTACTGTGTGGGTATCCACGGAGAGGCAAGAGAGACACAGAGGATTTGATGAAAATGTTGCTCAGATGTCCAGGTTTTATTTTGTTACAGGCAGTTGCAGTGTTCTACCAGCAATGGTAGCCCTAGTGTGGAAGGACATACACAAACATAAATTATTACAAAAATGCTAACCAAAAAACACTGTACAAAACAACTTAGAAACACCAAGCATGAGCCAAGAGCTACTCCCACTTAAAGGGAGGTCCCGCTGCAGGAAGCTTCTCCTTGCATAAACGAAACAAATTTTGGTAGGATTAAAAATCCCCTCAAATAATCCCTACCTATTTTCCTAAGGATCCGAGTTAAACACGCAGTGGTTCTTCGCTCACCCTGGTCCCACACAGAGTCGTGAGGGTTCCCTTCCTTCACCTCCAGGCTTGCAAAAGAAAGCACAAAGGCAGACGGCCAGGGTTAATTGATTATCAATTATGCAATTGAACCCTGGCCACCTGCTGCACATTGGCATTCAATTAGGATTCAATTAAAATATTGAACACATGAAAAGGGAATCTATAAGGAAAGTGATATTGCCCAGGTTAAGATGAAGCCGTGTATAGGTTGTAGAACATTGTGATTCAATGGCCATTTGTCTATGCAGTGTTTTTATAGTTTGTGTTTTATTCAAGCATTCATTTCTAACTGCTGTTTGTTCCACAGACCGACTGTTCTACATTTACACCTCTGGGACTACAGGGATGCCCAAAGCCGCTATCGTGGTGCACAGCAGGTGAGGGCTCTGAGCGATACACCCTTAAGATACTTGAACCCAATGGCAACTTCACTTTGTATCTGTGCAGAGAGGAAAAATCGCACATTTCTGACAGTTGGTGTAAAGTGTTTTTGCAGTGTAACACCGCTAAATTATTATATAAATTGATCTCGGCTAAGGAACAGGAAAAAAACAGAAAAAATCTTTTTTACATGACGTCCCCCATTGCATTGGTGCTTGTAGACGGCTGTCTTGGCAGGTTTCCATTTCATTGGTCCACAAACAAGTACAGTACTGTGAGTTAAACAGTATGGTGCAGTTCTACAGCTCACATTGCAGAAAGTGGTGAAAATAATGGAATGGAAGGAAGGTTCTGGCGAAAAATTGATGCATATATATTTCTTTTCTGTTTCGCTAGCGGAGTGAGCGAGCGAGCGGGTGGGCGTGGTAGATCACGGACGTTGTTGACAATGCCTGTAAACCCCCACAGTGAATTATAAAATATACCCCGAGTTTAAACAAGCATCTTTTGGAAAACAAGAAATTGCCAGACATGGATTTAAAATGACAGGATTGCAGCTGTAATTGGAGTTACAGAACTGTAGCCACTACTGGCTTAACTCTATCTACGTATTCCAAGTAAAATTTATAAACCAAGATATCTTGAAAGAGAGATGCAATTTAGGGCCGAGTTAAAGGCAGGGGGTAAATTTGAATGCTCTGAACAGTGCTAAATCTAAATCATCGGTCCTCAAAGCTTTGCCCGTGGTGTGCCTGAGACCACAGCATACTGCAACACTAACATATTGGGAGTCATTTCAATCTACTTGCTCTGTCTCTGCTTTTGTGCCGTTTTGATGAATCTATATTTAAATGTCATTTTATTTCACATTTTGGAAGAAGTCATTTGTTAAATACCCTGTTTTGGTAATCGTATACAGTGAAGGTACAGAGGTAGATTTAAAAGTAAGTTAGTGAAATCACTATAGGAGATAAAGAACACTGAGGATAAATGTTCATGGGACTGGCTCACTCCTTAGCTTTAATATTCTGTGCTGTAGCTACTTCTAAATGCCCTTGGTGTTTCCATCCCTTGCAGGTATTACCGCATGGCTGCTCTGGTCTACTACGGCTTTGGGATGTCCTCCGATGATGTGCTGTACGATTGCTTACCGCTCTACCATTCGGCAGGTACATCACATTCCCTTAAGGATGCACACAATGTGCGCTTATACACACACTAATGTTTTTGTTGAAAAGTGGATTCCCATTCATAAATCATTATATACTGATCATCAAACTTATCACTTTTATTTATTTGAGCATCAAAAGAAACTTATCACTTTTTTATATTTGGATAAAATTCACTAGATGTGATTGAAAAATGACAAACTCTGTTTTAGAGCAGGTGCGGTGACTTTTTTTTGTGCCGATTTTAACAATTGACATCACGAAGATATTGCAGAATGATCTGTCGATCTTGGGCAGGTCTTGTGACTGTGTCTCCCAGTTTGTGGCCTGTCGTTGACAGCGTGTGTCTGGTTATACCATCACAGCCAGCAATTTCAAACCTGGCGAGAGCACCCAAGATGTCGAGCCACAGTACGCTGCTCTAATCCAGCCTAACATGCCGATTGCACAAAGGCGCTGCTCTCTTGACAGTCGTGGCATGTTGTTTTTTTCCTGTGATTCTTTATTGCTTTTATTCAAGCTTGCAATACAACAGCTGAAATCACTCCATATCCAGTGTCCAATCAACTGTCTCACTAATTAGGTGATTAAGTGCATTCAGTCATAGTCACTCAAGCGTGTCATGGTCAAGGATGAATGATCGAGTGATTAAAAAAAGAAACCAAAAAAATTTAGTCAATGTCCATCATTTATGTACCTTCTATTTTTTTTTTTTTTTTTTGAAAATAAATGTGTTATAATAGTGATAAGTTTCTTTTGGTGCTCTGTATAGGTATGGAGAGTTGTAATGAAACTGTCTTCCTTAAGGAAGGAGTCTGACTGACAGTAGCAGGAGACGCTTCTATAGAAAACACCTCCGCAGTCCTGTCTCTCATGATGGCTTTCATTTTGGTTGTAGTTATTTCCAGAAGTCTGCCTGTTGTGCGCTTGTATTTTGCTCTGTAAGTCTCAGGTGGACAGTTTGGAATGAAACAGATGTTACAGTAAACATGTTCTTTTGATATCTGATACATGAGGTGAAATATCTGTTGGCAAGCCTTGCTTTCAGTCTGGCACTTCCTTGGTCACTTCACCTGAAGTGTGAAATTGCCTCCGCCCCTTCAACACTTTCTTCCCTGTGGTTAACCAACCAGCTGCTTCCCCTATAGACTGACATGCTTTGTAGCCAGTAACACGCCTTGCCCTCAATCAACTCTGAGGTGACCTAGCAAGTAAAAATAGACAGACATGCTGCAAAACTGCACATGTGAGATTTGTGGAGTGACAGGTAAGAATCATGGAACCGCTTTATAGAAGGTTCTCCTGGGGCCGGTTTATCAAAACTTTTAATCTGGATCAAAGCGATCTGGATTTTGTATTCCTAAAATTTGTGATCGAGATTACTTTTATCTGAATCATTTTTATCCATTTTTTCAGAAAATGTCACTGGTGGATTGCAAAAAAAAAGAACTTGAATGCAAGTCACATTTAACTCAATGAAAAAAACACAATAATTAACGGTTAAATTACTTTAATTTCTAGGTGCCGGCAGGGAACACTGTGTTAGAATACATTGCCTACTATATTACAAAAGCAAATGGATAAAGAAAATATGTACGGTATTTTCAGTATTGAACAACAGTCATTGCAGTTTATGGTAGCTGTGAAAGGATAAATAACCTTGAACTTTTTCAGTCTGCTTTATTGTCCTCGTTTGTTTAATTTAGACAACGTGGCTTTGTCATGTTCGCAAGAAAAATTTAGTGCAAGACAGAAATGTGTAGTTGATTTTCAGTTTGAGTTAGAACTTTGGAGTTTACACTGGTGGGGTTCATGTAGTTCAACCAGGCACAGAGTAAATTAGAGAATCAGAGAGCGATGGAGAATCTGCCATTAAGCAGTACACTCCTGGGTGTTCCTGTTTCTTGTGCTCCTCCAGATAGAGAAAGAAAGAAAAAGAGATATATATATATATATATATATATATATATATATATATATATATATATATATATATATATATATATATATATATATATATATATATATGTATACACACACACACGCACACTACCGGTCAAAAGTTTTAGAACACCTCCATTTTTCCAGTTTTTATTGAAATTTACGCGCTTTAATGTCTCAATGTACTGCTTTAATTTCAATGTACATTTGCATGGTGTGGAGAATCTACAGAGTTCTTTTGTTAGCTTCAGTCACTTTAAGGTCTCTACTGGGTTGCAGGGAACATCGTTGGGGTTGGACAGTGTCTGCTCCATGGAATGACCGTTGTCATCAAGCGGAAATTCTCCGCTTCCCGTTTCTGGGATGACTGCATCAAATACAACTGCACAGTAAGTATCTTTACTTTTCCCTTAGAGAGTCATTTCTGGGTAAGCCTGCCTTTGGTTCTTATTTTCAATGCTGCTGTTTAAGGAGGTAAATACAATCCTGCACATAGAGCAGACATTGAGTGTGCACTGTTGTAGAAAAGTGGAATATCTAATATTTTTGAACATTTTCATGTATGGTCTGGTATACGTGAAAATGAATTGTGATACTTCCTGTACGTGATATTGTGTATATTCTACAGAGATATATGTATTGTTTCTATCGTGATACAAGACCAAAAGCACAAAGTAGCTCATTGTAGTTCACCAAGTGGTTCTTGAATGAAGAACGAGTGTGTTTTATAGTTGGTATGAGTTCATACTCTCCCTAACCCATTGCATTTGTCATTTAACAAAACAGTCCTTCGTAAATGATTATTTGATCTTGCTACGCATTATATAAGTAGCCCATCAGGGCCATCATGCTTATCATGATACATGTTGTATTGCATAGTGACATTAGTGTGTCATTGCTCCCCTTACTGATTAGCTAGGGGAGTGTGGAGGCTCACTAACCTCTCTGTGTGTTTGTCGTGGTGCAGATTGTGCAGTACATCGGGGAGATCTGCCGATACCTGATAAATCAGCCTGTCCGGGAGGCAGAGAAGCAGCACCGGGTTCGCATGGCGCTGGGCAATGGGCTGCGGCCGTCCATCTGGGAAGAGTTCACCTCCCGCTTCAGCGTGCCCCAGATCGCAGAGTTCTATGGGGCCACAGAGTGCAACTGCAGCCTGGGCAACTTCAACAACAAGGTAATCACTGAGGCTGGAGGGGGTTGCTAGCTGTGCACTGTGAGACTAGATCACACTGTGCCCCGAGCACAAAGGAGCTTCTTTGTGGCCTGGTGAAGAGTCCTTGTACGTCTGTCTGTGCTGCCAGTGTAGGGTACATTTTTACATAGATCTAGAGAACTACTTATCCAATATAAAGGACATTCTTTAGCAGATGTTATTGAGAGTAGAAGAATATGGTAATATAATCTCCATCCATCTTCTAAGTACCTTTATATTCACATAACATTTTACATATCTCTAGAGAACTGCGTATTCAATTGTTATAAAACTTGGTAGAGACAATCTTTTAGAGAATATAATGATTTGGGTGTGTATGGAGGTCATAGTGGTCTACTTTTTAGTCATATGCTTAGGGAATTTTGTCAACTGTAAAGGTTCGGTAAAACCCAGAACCATTACAACAATCTAATCGAGATAAGCTATGTCAGCCAAGTCATTCGTGGTAAACAAAACTGAATAGCCAAACTGCAATCTCTACCCTGTGCAGGTTGGTGCTTGTGGGTTTAACAGCCGGATCCTGCCCTTTGTGTACCCGATCCGACTGGTGAAGGTGGACGAGGAGACCATGGAGCTGATCCGGGGTCCCGATGGAGTCTGTATCCCCTGCAAGCCAGGTACTGTCCTGCCACTGCACCCACCCTGCTGCTTCTGGTGTTCCAGAGGCAGCCCAGCTCTCATCTGATTTAAAGGAATTCATCTGCTGTTGTAAAAGCCCTATTGTAGCCCCCCCACTAGTCTTCATCCAAAGTCAGTTTGATCATAGTGGTGGTAATCCCCACTCTTAACATCCTTGTGTGTAATAAGGTGCAAGTGTCCTTTTTGAACCAGGGGAATGTCACGTTTGGTAAAGTGTGCTATAGACTGTGCCGTCTCTGCCTTTCTCAGGGGAACCAGGGCAGCTTGTAGGTCGAATCATCCAGAATGACCCCCTGCGCAGATTCGATGGCTACGTCAACCAGTCAGCGACTAGCAGTAAGATCTCACATGACGTCTTTAAGAAAGGGGACAGCGCATACCTCTCAGGTAACGGGCAGAACAAAGCTGCACAGAGGAAATGCAATTGGTGTAGAAACCCCGGGCTCACCGTGGTCTTGCCCGTGTCCCTGTTCCAGGTGATGTGCTCATCATGGACCAGTACGGCTACATGTACTTCAGGGACCGCACAGGGGACACGTTCCGCTGGAAAGGAGAGAACGTGTCCACGACGGAGGTGGAGGGGACGCTGAGCCGCCTCCTGGACATGACGGACGTGGTGGTGTACGGAGTCGAGGTGCCAGGTGAGCTGCAATGCAAGGCAGTGTTGCAGTCAAGGCTGGTCAGCGGCAGGAAAGCAAACCTAGTGTCAGGAAACTGCAGTTTAAAGTGCAATGCACACTTTCAATAGCAAAACAGAATAGACAAAACAAAGAAACCAGGCACAGGGGCCAAAATAAAAGCTTCAAACAAAACAATACTTGCACCAGAACCATAAACTGCCATCAGGCTGGGCTGTGTCCTTCACTGATGGCTTTCTCTTAACTCCTGTACCAAACTGAGGATTTCTCCTGTTTTTATAACAAGTGGCTGGCACCTGATAGATGATCAATTATTCAATCAAGACCCAGCCACTTTCCACAGGTGGATTTGACAGGGATGGAATTAACCCCCTCCCTGCCAAACTTTAAATGCAAAAATCCCCCCACACATTATTTACACCGGCAGGGCTTCTGTCCTGCAACACTGTGCTTCACACTTTACAATATTGATAGTGTTACATTTTTTACAATATCGATAGGTCTATCATAGTTAAAGTATAAAGGAGTCCCTGCTAAGGACTTTCAAAATTTACTGCTAAATGCTACAGGGTTGTAAAAAAATCTAACAAAAGCATGTCTGTCCTGAACTAAACTGTCTTGGCTGCCACCAGTCTTTGTTTCATTTGCAGGAATGAGGTCTGTAAATACAATCTGACAGACCTGAATAGTCTGTCATTATGTGTAACCATTTCCTGCTGTTTTTGTTTGAGCAAAAAACTTGGATCATACAGTCTCAGACTATTAGTCACCAAATGCTTAATCCCGTTTTTATATAATTATTCAGAATAGTTTCAATTGGTTGCTAATGTTAAAGTCTATAAAATAAGATTATTTTAAAATGACTGTTTATTAATGTATAGTTTTAAATTATAGAGAGATTCTTTCCACTGTGAGTTTGTCAAAGTGCGGTAATAAGAGAGGCAGAAGGGGTCTTATTATTTTTGAACATTTACACAAACTAGACAGTTATTGGTTGTGACAAGAATCCCTCATTATGAGTACACCAGTAAGCTTCTGGCAGTTGCAGAGAAAGTGTTAATTTGCTTTTTGTAATGCTGTTAAAGTGACGTGGGGCATATCTTTTTTCAGGGCCGTAAAACTAATCCCAGATATTTGTGGGCGGGTGTAAATGGATGTTTTTCCGCCCCTTATCTGAAGCGGTGGTAACCAAGCCTGTGCTACTATATCTTTTAATAGCCTTCTCTTGAATCTGTAAATGAATTCTCTCATAGTTTAAGTGTGGATGCAGTACACTGCCATGGCAGACACAGCTGGAAAGTGATTATAGCTAGCAAAGGCGTTACATCTCGCCTGTTTAGCACTTCAGTTAGCTACATAGGTCTCAAATGTGCAGTTATGAAAGAAGCGCATTTTGGAACAAGCATATTTTTGTAATATAAAACATGATGTCTGGTACATCAGGGTAAAGGGAGATCTCATTTTCCATCCCTTTTTAAAAAAAAAAAAAAAACTGTTACACTTGAACTTCCTGGGTCATTTCACCGGGGCAGTCGTCTGATTCTAAGCATCTTACTGGCCGAAAGCATGTCTGTCAATAAGGAAAGCAACTGGTTGGTTACTGACAGGAAGGAAGCTGTTTGAAAAGGTGGGGACAGTTTCACCCTCGGGGTAAAATGACCAAGACAGTGTAGCACTGGCTGAAAGCATGGTCTGCAAACAGATTTCTTTAAGCAAGTGTAGAACTATACATTAAGATACATGCTTATTGTAACGTGTTGATCTCAAAACAGCATGAGTCAGGAATGGAAGTGCACGACAGAGAGGCTTAGTGGAGTTTAGCTGCAATGACCTGGTGTAGAAATAAGAGCAACATGGTTCACACAGTAGTTTTCAGAGATGTGTAAAATGGTGACTGGTTGGGTTGTGTCTCTGATCTCCAGGGGTAGAAGGAAGAGCGGGGATGGCAGCTATCGCAGACCCAGCCAGTGGGATTGACTTGGAGAGGTTTGCCAGGGACCTAGAGAAGGCGCTGCCTCCCTACTCACGGCCCATCTTCCTCAGAGTGCTGCCTGAGGTCAACAAGACAGGTGGGTGTGCCATTTCAGAGGACCGCAGCTAACCCAATCACCAAACTACAGGGAGTGCCTGCGAGTCTATAGTCTACTGTCATTCTGCTTCTCATTGCTATAGTACAAGTACCTCTTCGCATTCTGGTAACCCACATGCACTCCACAATCTAAAAGGTTCAATTTCAAGGTTGTTAACACTAGAACTGCCGCTTTTATACTCATACCTAGAACCGCCACCGGCAGTCATAATGACAGATACATTTTAAACAACATCAATATTAAAATCAAAGACAAACTATTGGATACAGTTTTATTCAAGCACATCATGTAAAATATGTTCACAGCCGAAACACTGTATTTAAATGAACAATTAAACATGACTTACTACATATAAGCACTACTTCAAAAAATGAAAAACTATAACGAAATAAACATTTCAAAAGAAACTGGTGTCTACACAGGTATATGTACATACAAAACTGTAAACTCAATTCTCATTATGTAACGTGAAAGTGCATTCAGGGAAACGGACTTCAAAGTAGCACCCTGAGTAGGGATGTAACGCTTCTCAACTTTTCCTGTGTGCCTCTGCTACAGTACAGTGTTGAATATGGTGTAGCGTTCGCATGTCCATCAGTAATGAAAAGCACAGAGTGCTACCAAAGTTACGTTTTGCGTATGGCATGGGACCTGAGGTTTCAGTCAAAACATTGTATACAGCCCGTCTTCCCACAGAGTCAACACCGGGATTTATAATTTCCCAAATAGTGCCATCCTTCCCACTCTCCTGAATGCCTGTTCGTGCTGGCAAAGCCACCCTGAAACCCATCATTACCAGTTACTGGCTTCATTAGATTGGATATCACTTCATTGTGGAAGGCAATTGCACAGGGTACTTTGTGTTTTAAAACTGTAATAGGTTTGTTGCCCGGTTACCTAGGTTTGTTGCTACAGGCAGATATACGAAAGTATAGTTTACCATCTAGTCTTTCACTTATTTATCAAGTGCCTTGGGGATGGTCCTGGGTTGGCCGATCAGCATTTAGTTACAGCGCCTCTATGGCATGGAATATTCTGGACAAGAGTATCCGGGATATGATGGAGCATCAGATAAATAACCCAAATGTATCAGCTAAACGAAGAATAATGACTAAGATTACATTTAATGAGCAGGTACCAAGAATTATTCAAGTGTAAATGTTTCTGAGCCCAGATCGAATGTATGGTGAGATTGTCTTTTAGAGTGATGGTGTTTTTAGGGATGTGAAACTCTTTAAAAGAGGACTCTGACTCAGCGGTTGTTTTCATGATTAAATAGTAAATAATTCTAACGTGATTTTTTTAATTCAAATATAAATAATTGGCAATGTTTTGTAGGTAGAAGTTGTTGATATATTATGTTCCACCTACATTAATAAAATAATCCATACCAGTCCCGCTTCGCTTCTCAGGTGGGTTTATGTTGCATTTGCAGTCAGGCTCTGTAATTTATGAAGCAGTGTCTCAAATTTCAGAGCAGTGACTCTGAGCTTGATGAAAGCAGTAGTGCTCCTACCAGTACAAACCAACAGCGTCTGTTCACAAAGCACTTCTCATATGTAATGCCTTTCCTAAGACAAGGTGTGTGACACTAGCAGTAATAAAGAACCACTTTTTATAAAAGTTGTTCCCAGTGCGCTTAAGTGATGTAACTACTGTATAACTGATTATTAGCATTGAAGTACATTTCCTCCCTCAACTTCACTCCTCATTGGTCATAGTGGAGTTGAGTTTTACTAGCTGATTCTGGTCTGCTCGGTGAAGTTTGGGTTTACAACATTTCGATTTTCTACTCCGTGGCAGATATTAATAACTGCACCAACATTACAGAAAACTGCTGATGTCACTGTAATTTGATTGCATTTGTTGTAGCTAATATGAGTATAAAAAAAACGATCAGTATTATTGCTATAGAATTATAGTAAATTGTAGCTAACAAAATCATTTCAGAAATCTGACCTGTTTTTTGCACTTCCGTTCTTTTATATGTCTGGAATGTTACAGCAAACCTGTATTTTCATTTAAAAGCATGTTAAAGAATTTCAAATGAACAATCAAGTTTAAATGAAAAATGTGTTTCCTGTTTACCAAGACAATCTGAAACGAATGGCAGTGCACAGCCGGTAAGATTTTATAAAATTATTGTTGGCTACAATTGGTTTAAAAGATAATTAAATGAAGCAATTCCTGAGGCAGATGGACACACTGGAGGTAAAATGAATTTGAATTGAATGGTGGATTTCTGAAATGCTGTCCCTGTTCTACTGTTGATGTTTGCACTCCAGGTAGGACCACTAAACGGCCTGTCTTTCTCCTTCACCAGGGACCTACAAGTTCCAGAAGACAGAGATGCGTCAGCAGGGGTTTGACCCCAAGGTCGTCTCGGACCGACTGTACATCCTAGACTGCAGCAAAGGGAAATACATTCCATTGGATGAGGAGGTCTACCGCAATATCCAATCAGGGAAGCAGAAGCTGTGACCACCGTGACCGTTACTCAATTACTGTACCTCAGGCCCCAGAGCTATTAAAGGGGGCCATTGCATAGGTTCCAGCAGCAAATGGGTTAACAAAAAAAATACATGCAGAAGCAAAGTAATATTTAAAAAGGGATATGGACTGTTGAGTAAGAAAGGGACACTAAGGGGCAGGAGTCAAGCCAATCAAAAAGGAACATTTTCCGATTTTTAGTTTTATTTATTTTTTTCATGGGCCAATGCTGTTTCAAACCTTTTCTCCCTTGTCTAAAAGCCCGCAGACCACAATGACTGCTTTCAACAGCTTGCAAGTGTGACCACCGACACCCGCTGAAGCTGCCTGCAAACATGGCTATTGATGGCTCAGTGCAACTGCAGTTACAGGGCATACAGTAGGACAGTCTGGAGTAAGGGTAGACTGCAGTTCCAGTATAACTAGTGATCTTTTAATTGCAGTTCTTCTGCAGTCCTAGTGATGCTCTGTTATCACTGCTGAAATGTCATTGTGACATTTAAAGAGAAAAGAGCTCTGAATGTCATTTTTACAAAGGCTTTGCAGTTTAGCTGAATCTCAGCAGATCACAAGAAAACTTTCAGGATAAATGTGTGTTTATTTTTTTTTAACCAGTGTAGTACAGGGGTGCTGGATCTTCTTGCTTCAGACCTTCCTTTTATAATATTTGACCTTGGCAGAGAAGGTAGTAATTACTGCTAGCATCCTAGCAAACCCTACTGCACACCTGCATGTGTTTCCCATCTTCATAGCATTCACCTGCACTAGGGCTGGTAATAATGTCGGCACACATTTCTGGGAATTGAAACCAGGGGCTTTGACAGAAGTGACAATAGCTGTAAATTCTAGCGCTAGCACAAGCACCAGAGAACCCCTAAAAACGCTACAAAGAGAAGTCCCCTATTCTACTTGCCTGCACTGTTACCTGTTTGTGATGCACAATGTTAGCTGGCATTCAATTAGCACCATGTTCTGCATAAGCCCTTTTAAAATACTATACACACTTGGAGAGTCTGTGGCTTTCTGTAGTCTTTGAACTAGCTTTCACATCCCCCAACTGCAACATTACTAGGTGCTCCAAAACCCAGCAGCAAAACGAAGCAAAAGCTATTCATTTCCTTTTATATTTAGAGCGCTCGCAGACGATGGCTATCTGCTCTAAAGGAAACTAAATGAAGCTTACTGCTGTTAAGAGCGCTGGAACTGGAATCCTCTTCAGTGCGGTTAGAGAGTTGTGATTAAGGGGTTAAAAGCAGGGTTGCTTCACTGTAGCATGTGGGGATGTTTTGTATCTTGTTGTAGTGTTTGTTTGTTTTTTCCTACAAGATGGCTTTTCTCAGACTGGTTGGTATATGAGCACATTGGGCACTGTAGCTGCTTCACAAGAATTCAAATGTAGTTATGCATGAACTCTAATTTTATTTAATTCAAATAGGATTCTTTCAAAATACAATTTTAATGAAACCCTAGATCAGCATCCGCTGCTATTTGCAAACGATTGAGTATATCAGGGTACTGCACTGCTTTCAATTGATCGTCTCAAGCAACTCGCGCAGTCACTAATTGGCTGTGTTCCAGGTTACTGCTGTGACAGTATCTTGCCATTTGTTTAAGAACTTTTTTGGTTCTTTGCTTGTGTTTTATATATCCATATTTCATCAACCCTACAGATGAAAAGGTGCTGCTGCTTTCAGGTACCTAATCACTTCACGTGTTGTCATTGAAATCATTGGGCCTACAGCAAAGCTATAAGGTACAGTTTGTCTATGGTGTTGTGTCTTGAAATATTTCCATAAGAATTAATAAGAAAGGAAAACTCAAATATCAGCATAATAAAAGGGGTACCATTAATAACATTAATAAATCTAATAAAAGGTAAGACATTTTAAAGCTTAAAACTCCTTTTAAATTTGTGCATTTGGGTGAGAAAAGACATTCAAGCCAAAAAAACCAAACAAACACGTGTGCCTCCCGTGAGGTCCCTGGCGATTTGATGCCCTGCAACAGCATACAACTGAGATTTCAAAAGGCGTACAAAGAGCTTGAGAACGGATTGCCTGTTCACTGCATGGCTGATGTGGGCTTTGTTGGGGTGAAATGGTTGATTCAGCTGGTTAGATGGGGGAATTCTAAAGGGATAGCTACTACTTGGTCACCAAAATCATGTTCATGTTCACGTTTGAGTTATTAGTAGAAAAGAGCTCGGCCCTACTTCACCCATGATTGTTTTCAGTTTTGGTGCAATACATATATAAAATCAAGCCTCCGTACCGAGAAACCCAAAAGAGCTACCAAAGACTGGATCCGCTGTTAACACCAAGCTCTCTTCCTTTTCTTGTGCAATCCAGTAAATAAAGGGAGAGATTTTCAGCTGACATGAAGGATGAACCAACTAAAGCAGTGTGCCTTAGCATGACAGCCATCTGCAGGCTAATTTCACAAGGGCAGATTACAGATCTTGATCTTGTTTATGCAGGTTTATAAGTGGGAGAAGAATCATTTGGATCAAGTGGAAGCACCATTGCTTTTAAAATAGGTAGTAGTTTTTATATTGTATCTGTAAATCTTTCAAACCCAAATGGACTGGGATCATTGAAACTTGAACACACTGAGCACATCTAGAAAAGCAATGCTTTAAGATACAATTTTAATATTTTAAAAAAGAATACCTTGTATATACAATTTATTATAAAGGGCATGGTTAACCATACTAGGTATTTTATTGAGGCTCTGGATGACTGACAAAAACAATTTTGCTGCATATCCCTTGTTTGTAGATGCTTATTGACAGGTCCTTTTTAAACTAATGTATGACCAAGCATCTACCATTGACTAATGGTTGGTAAACAAATGATCTCATTTTCTGTCTCTCTGCTGCATTTTTCTTCTATTGGTCATGGCCTTTACTCAGTTATGAGTGTACCATCACTATTGCACTGATTGGATAAGACTGAATTCCTGTGTGTTCGGGTTTCAAATCGCCTCTGTACAATCAGGTTGGCTTTGTCATGCAGAGGCTGCTGTTCTCAGTGGTGCTGTCTGTCTGTGTTTAAGTATGAATGCACATTGCCCGTGGGAGCTCCACAACTGAGTGCTAAAACCTTTTTAACTGTTTTAAATGTATACAAACAAAGGAAAGCTGAAGCACTTGGTGTTGTCTGTCAATTTGTTTTATTTTGTTTCCTTTTTGTTTGTTGTCTGTATTTAAATGCATTGTTTGATTGTCAGTTGTAAATGAAAAATGTGAGGCATCTCATTGCTGCTGATTTGTTGCCCTGTGGTGGGCAGAGGATTTTGAGACAGGAGAGAAATCATGGGGGATTCAATCAAGAGAATTAAATAACGGTATCTAGGCCGAGCAATCTGTGTACTGAATTGTACTTAAACACTGCAGTCAAGAGTAAGTAGCGTAAAAATGAAATTTCGGTGCCTTTCGTTTCTTGATCGAGGCAGGGAACGCTGTTTTATGTCATTAGCTGAAGTGAACTGTAGGCTCGAGGACATAAAGGCAATAGTACTGAAGTTTCATGAAACATTAACCCTGAAGAGCATTGTGCAACATGCGTTAACTAGTGTGCTGATGCATTATGCATACAACCCTACATAGATATATTTAAGGGACCTGTTTCTAACCACAGGTAAGACAATGCAATCACTGTACATTCATTCTATTCCAATGTTATGATTTATGTTTGGGAATGCTCAGCATCCATATTAAATGTAATGTAACCAGAGTATTCCAAATGCCATTGTTTTTTTTCATGTACAAAGAGTGCAAGGAAGCCAGGAATAGACTAAATGCTACTAATCTGATCCTATTAACTTAGTATTCAATATATGAGTTGTGAGGAAGTCACATTGCTGTTGGGAAATGTAATTTTCCAGCTTTATAAAAAGAACAATGTATTCAATCTACTGCAATAGTGCATTAACAATGGAGCCATTTCATGGCTGGAGTGCACTTTGAAAGCCAAGAGAATTAAGAATTGTGTTATAAAAACCAAAATCTATTTCTACCATAAACTCTTTGAGTAGGCCAGTGCATATTCAGAATACTGAGCTCTCCACATACAGTGGCTTGCGAAAGTATTGACCCCGCCTTGGCATTTTTCCTATTTTGTTGCCTTACAACCTGGAATTAAAATGGATTTTTTGGGGGGTTTGTATCATTTGATTTGCCTACCACTTTGAAGATGCGAAATATTTTTTATTGTGAAACAAACAAGAAATAAGACATAAAAACAGAAAACTTGAGTGTGCATAAGTATTCACCCCCCCAAAGTCAATACTTTGTAGAGCCACCTTTTACAGCAATTACAGCTGCAAGTCTCTTGGGGTATGTATCTATAAGCTTGGCACATCTAGCCACTGGGATTTTTGCCCATTCTTCAAGGCAAAACTGCTCCAGCTCCTTCAAGTTGGATGGGTTCCGCTGGTGTACAGCAATCTTTAAGTCATACCACAGATTCTCAATTGGATTGAGGTCTGGGCTTTGACTAGGCCATTCCAAGACATTTAAATGTTTCCCCTTAAACCACTTGAGTGTTGCTTTAGCAGTATGCTTCGGGTCATTGTCCTGCTGGAAGGTGAACCTCCGTCCAGTCTCAAATCTCTGGAAGACTGAAACAGGTTTCCCTCAAGAATTTCCCTGTATTTAGAGCCATCTATCATTCCTTTAATTCTGACCAGTTTCCCAGTCCCTGAAGATTGAAAAACATGGTTCTCGGGGTGATGAGAGGTGTTGGGTTTGTACCAGACATAACGTTTTCCTTGATGGCCAAAAAGCTCAATTTTAGTCTCATCTGACCAGAGTACCTTCTTCCATATGTTTGGGAAGTCTCCCACATGCCTTTTGGCGAACACCAAACGTGTTTGCTTATTTTTTTCTTTAAGCAATGGCTTTTTTCTGGCCACTCTTCTGTAAAGCCCAGCTCTGTGGAGTGTACGGCTTAAAGTGGTCCTATGGACAGATACTCCAATCTCCGCTGTGGAGCTTTGCAGCTCCTTCAGGGTTATCTTTGGTCTCTTTCTTGCCTCTCTGATTAACGCCCTCCTTGCCTGGTCCATGAGTTTTGGTGGGCGGCCCTCTCTTGCCAGGTTTGTTGTGGTGCCATATTCTTTCAATTTTTTAATAATGGCTTTAATGGTGCTTCGTGGGATGTTCAAAGTTTCGGATATTTTTTTATAACCCAATCCTGATCTGTACTTCTCCACAACTTTGTCCCTGACCTGTTTGGAGAGCTCCTTGGTCTTCATGGTGCCGCTTGCTTGGTGGTGCCCCTTGCTTAGTGGTGTTGCAGACTCTGGGGCCTTTCAGAACAGGTGTATATATACTGAGATCATGTGACAGATCATCATGTGACACTTAGATTGCACACAGGTGGACTTTATTTAACTAATTATGTGACTTCTGAAGGCAATTGGTTGCACCAGATCTTATTTAGAGGCTTAATAGCAAAGGGGGTGAATACATATGCACGCACCACTTTTCCGTTAGTTATTTTTTAGAATTTTTTTAAACAAGTTATTTTTTTCATTTCACTTCACCAATTTGGACTATTTTGTGTATGTCCACTACATGAAATCCAAATAAAAATCAATTTTAATTCCAGGTTGTAAGGCAACCAAATAGGAAAAATGCCAAGGGGGGTCAATACTTTCGCAAGCCACTGTATACAGGGAATGTACATAGAACACATACTACAGTGTTCCCCTTTATGCATGTAAAAGCAATATCTTGAATGCTGTATGTTAATAAAATTATGCCTTGTCTGTAAACACACTGAAAATGTCATTTTGTGCTACTTCTAGTGCTGTAAATATTTGAAAAGTAAAGGCAGTACAATACATCCAAATCAGCTCTTGAATAAAACATTGTTACATGAGCTGGTCTATAGAGGCTACGAGACTAAACATCCTAGAGGCACAAGCAGACTCAACTTTAGTAAAGTTGATGTCTACGCAATTTGCCCTGGTGCCTTTTGGTCCAGTTGCCAAATGCTCTGCCTCTTACCACTGGATATTTCTGATGGTAGCCTAGCCTGGTGCTGTATCTCTCCCTGACCAATAGTTAGTGGCAGGTCTGGCCAGAGCAGGCTGATTTGCAGGACAGAAAGATCTGTTGCACTATTTTTATTTTTCTGGTTCTAGGGAACAACAACATTGTGTGTGTGTGTGTGTGTTATAAGGTAATTCTGATTAGCAGTTGCTGGTGACAGTAGCTTCAGAAGGTGAATAGATCTACGCTAGTGCTGAGGCTACTCTATCTACCCTATTTTAGTTTTCATTTCACTGTTTTATCTGTTTTTGCAATGCCTAGTGTAGATTGAACTGGGTTCTATTCGCTTTCCTGACCAGGATATACAGAACCAATTATTTTGAAGAATATTGACTCGGGTCCTCTTTCTGCAGGCTAAGCTTTTACACCGTAAAATTAGTGATATCTTTAAAAAATATTGAGATCTTTCTAGGTGTTCATGAAAAGGACTGACAGTACTGGAGATTGATGTCATCTTTATCCACCAAACAGAGATCGTTAGCTGTTGCAGTGGCTGTAGTAGTGTTTTTGTAATGTGGATTACATTAGTGTCCACCAAAAGCGAAATTGTAATCACAATTTAATTTATTTTGTGTTAAGCTAGTGGATTACCATACAGCACAACAGCACATGGTCCTAGATGGTTAGTTTCTTTTTGGGCATTACATGTTCAGTGGCTTGATGACCAAAACTTTCATCTGATAGCCTAGGTTTAAATCTACATTGTTTGTTCTCAAGTTAAATAAGTTTTGTGGTATTAAAATCACAAACTCTCTTAGCAATTGAGTTTAATTGGCAGGCTCTATTTGGTCCTTCAGGTCATGAGTGTGACGCATTGTTGAGTAGTTGTGTTGACTTAAAAACTGCTTTTTCACTGTGCGACTAGCTGGCCTTTCTGCTTCAGGAATCCACAGTCCAGCAGCCCTCATCAGAAGTGATTCTTTAGACGTTCACTTCCCTTTATCAACTGTTTGCATTGCTGTAGCATCTTTTAATATGCAAGAAGGGACAAGGTCCCATGATTATGGGCAGTCTCTAATGTAAATATTGTAAATGGATTGCTACTTGGGTTACAGTAGCTGTACACCATAGTCTTGGCCCTTTACAGTGATCTTTACATAGAAAAAAAAAACTATATCCACATTATTGTGCACTCATCAACTTGTAATGTTTTTTTTTGTCCAACATAAACATTGGCTGTATATTCTGCTCTTGTATCCATAATAAAATGGTTAAATAAAATGTTCTGACTCTTGGTTTTACAAAAGGAAACAATGCTGTGAAACACATGTTGATATAACCTTTAATTTACATTCTTCCTGTGAGTATTGTATATTTAATATGAATTATTTATCAAAGTGTAGGAGATGGACCCATTTACAGGTTGATTCAGAAGCAATGCATTATAATATAGTTAAGAGATTCTAAACTTCAGCTACTATAAAAGTATGTAGTTCCTTTAAAGTTATCACACAACCAAAAAGGCTGTTAACCAGTGCATCCACAGCTTAAGACAGCCTCCTAAATTAGTAGCATGCTATAAACACCTGTCCTGATACCTTGTTCATTTTATATCCTGGTTAGTAGATGAATACATGAATTATAAATATGTTTTGGTGTTTTATTCTGAACGCAAGAGAAGTGTGTGCTGGGTCTTCAGTTATCTAAACTGCAGCCCTATGGCAGTGTTAAACTTCTTCCAGCGGTAGGGCCTGTCTGCATCCTGTGGGTGATCCACAGAAGCTGGCCGGGCCAGAGCAGACACCCTGGGGCCATCGTAACGCAAGGAGCGGCGCTCCTGAAGTGCACACTTGACGGCTCGGTTTATCTGAAATAGAAGGGGGGGGAATAATCACTTATTCTCTTTCTGCTTGCTCAAACTTTTTTTTTTGTTGTACACATTTAAATACCAAGGTAGACAGGCATGTATTCTGGATGAGGAAACCTAATTAAACTGCTATAAGGAATACTTAGTGAAATTATTGGCAAGTAGAAGTAATATTTAATCTGTGCCAGTGGAGATCTGTGCTGGATTTTTTTTTTGCGATCCTGCCGGGGGTGAGCTAGGAAGCCCTGTTTGACGCGCCTGTCAGTCGTGGCAATGACAAGGCGGTTCAGCGAGGGTGTGTTGCAGACAACCGCTTTGATTAGCTGAGGGGCAGGTCTAGGGGGGACTGTCAATCCCATAAAAATGACACTCTCCTATTCCTTCGCTGCACCCTTTCAGGATATAATACAGCAGAAGCTCTGGCCGAGGATGTGGATTAAACACATTTACAGTGTTGCAGAATCCCCTGCAGTGTTTACAATAAAACGCATTACCTTCTCTGTGTTGTCCATTTGGCAGCAATTTTACTTGGGAATGTTCACTAGAGAAAGAGATTTCTTCTTTTAAACACTGCAGTGTATTCAGATCATGTTCCCTCCTGCAACAATGCTGGTGCACTGAGGAGGGTGGAAGAGTTTTTTTTTCTTTCTTCCTCCTAACAAACGCTTATGAGTAAATGTTGAGAAATGTCCAGTTGATTTATTATGACCCATGATGTGTGATTAAAAATCTGAAGTCAGCAATGTTTAAAAATAGAAAGCTGTGATATGCACAACTATGCAGAAGTTAATTTCAATTCTCTATCACAGTATTTGTTATTTTTGTTGTTACCTTAACTTTACTCATCACAATTTCATGATATAGGTCGGTATCTCCAATGCACGGTGCGATGCGATTCTTGGTGTCCTCTGTGTCAGCAGGTTCTTCACTTGATTTCTCGTGTTTTGCTGGCGGTTTGTGGGGGTCCCTTTTAAAACTGAAGTACAATATTTATGTAAACTCACTCACTCAAATCTATTCTATATATATATATATATATATATATATATATATATATATATATATACACACTCTACAAAAAAGTGACTATTCAATGGAAGACAGACTCAAACACTGAAGAATTTAAGTACTTTGAAAAATTTACGAAGCACAAATTCTTTCACTGTTGTTTTTACACATTTAAAAAGATGAATATAGTAAAAGCCATATTGTAAAAATTGAATGTATCTGCTGGTTTCAAGGATGAAGGAAACTGGTGTAGCTAAGGAATGTAACCCAACTGCCTGTTGACATGGTCAAATTTTATAACTTTTTTCTTTAATTTGTACTCCTCTGTTTTTCTACCCTAATTTGCAGGTCCTCTAGCATACCATTAAGGAGGACTCAAGAGTAACACTGAACCGTGGCAACGGAGGTTAACAAACCTATTCCTAGTTGATTTCCTTCCTCACCCCTCTGGAAGGGCCAATGCAGCATTCCTGTGCCAAGATCAGCTACTCTGCACATACTGGATTCAAACCATGCAGGCAGGAGTCACTCTGCACTCCAATGTGTTTACTAGGCGAGCCCCGAGTTCTCATTTATGTATCAAGTCCTGCATACACACACACATACACACACACACACACACACACACACGAGTGGATACATACCATGCAGCACTTTGTATATTTACTACCCTGTATTTCTCTGAAAGTGAACAAACAATCAAGATAAAATACAGCTGCAAAATACCACTATCCCAAGCAGGTACACCTGGCTGTAAATCAACCAGAAGGCAGTGTTGGGTTTTTTTCCCAAGGTGTGAAGCTTACAGCACTGGAAAGCAAGAAAGTTTAAAGATATCTGTTAGTAAATCATGCTTTCACAGTGTTGTACTTCCTTGGCCACTTCACTTGGAAGGTGAAACTGCCCCCACCCCTTCAACAGCTTCTTCCCTGTCATTAACCAACAAGATGCTTCCCTTACTGCCTGGCATGCTTTTAGCCAGTAACATGCCTTGACACATTGCTGATGTGAAATGACACAGGAAGTGCAAGAGTAATAGAATTGTTTTGTTTGTTAATATGTCTATATCACCTGCAACAGCAACATGAGAGAAGAGCTTGGCAGGCCTTGTAGGGCAATTCAAAGGCAGCAGCCGATCGTATGAAGCAATAATAAGTTGACTGTGTACCTTGATGGATCTTCATACAGGCCACAGGCTTGCAGGCTGACATCCAGCTTCATTTTGGCCATCTCCCCAGCCTCGCTGGATAGAATATCTGTGACAGAGCACCCAGGATAGAGCTGAGAAAGCAGGGGCACGGCCTGAAGAGCAGATGGAGGAATCTGTCTAGAATTTATATAACCCCTTGAATTTTATAAGGGGGTGGGACAGGAGTTTAGTGATCTAAGCAGTGCCTTGGGACTGGGCACTAGTATTAATAATCTTTATTTTCATATAGCACTGTTCATAGTGGACCACCATCACAAAGCGCTTTACAAGATACAAGATTAGGGTGTGTGAGCTATGCATCAGCTGCAGAATTACTTACAAGAACGTCTCGCCCGACAGATTGAGCACAAGGAGGTTAAGTGACTTGCTCGGGGTTACACAATGAGTCAGTGGCTGAGCTGAACTGGGTACCTCCTGGTTACAAGCCTGATTCTTTAACCACTGGACCACACAGCCTCCTATAATTAGAGCTGAGCAAAGGGAGACAGTGTGGCCTAGTGGTTAGAGATGATGAGCAGGAGGTAGTTTAGCCTAAAAGCAACAGGGACTGGGAGTAGGGAAAAAAACAGTAACTGAGAAGCGGTGTGGCCGAGGCAGGGACTGACCTGGTCATTGCTGGGGTCCAGTAGCAGTGACATTATCATGTCCTGCCGTGCCCCGTGCTCCTAGTGAAGCTTCTGGCGAGCCTTGGCCCGACACTCATAATATTGAGACACACCAGGATTGTACTGGATAGCACGGGAGAAGTTTTCCAAGGCTTCAATGTATTTACTAAAAAAAAAAAAAAAGAACAAAGCAATCCATGCCAATCATGTAAGATAGCTATGTTTGATAATGTGCTTAGTCAGGTTAGTGACATCAACGTCATAAAAATGTAAAACAAAAAAGTCTGCGGCCGTTTTATTTGCTTACAATTTGGATATACTGGGGTATATAATATCTTTCTGGTTACTAAATAATCAAGCATTCCTGTAAGCTATATGAGTACTTTCATATATCTGCTCCAGTTTTTAAAGCCTGCATACACTGCATAGTATACATAACAGCTTGCAGTTGTATTAGTATAACAATAAAAGCCAAAGAAAAACAAGTTTAGTTTTACTGATTTCTGAGTGTTCGGAGGACTCCTTATTACTAAGATTCCACACAATGAGGATGAGCAATATTAAGCTATTAAGCGTCCGATAATATGTCTTTGTCCTCAAAATGTCACCAAAGGGACAACGATGGAAAAGTTAATTAAGCAACATATTTTATTTCTGTGTGTATCGAATACTCTTCAAGACTTGGGGTAACTTCTGCATCGTTTAAAACAAAATCGTATTTCCTTGGGAAATTGGTTCATCCGTAAGTTAACAATCACAGCAGAATCATTTTGCGTGGAAAAGGTTTCAGTAAAAATGATTCCAATGCAAGTGACCCTGACGAAAGTCATTGTTGACATTACTTTGCTTTATAAAGCTCACCTTCCATTCTCGTAGTCCCTCTGCCCCATAGTGCTGTATACCACTGCGTAGCAGATCTTAATACTCCGGTCCAATGCAATTTTGCAGCCAGGTCAGCATGCTGTCGTGCATTTACCAGGCGAGTCACACGGGACCCACAGTCTATATTCTGCATATGGATATTGTTGCTGTTCGTTCAAAAACTCTTAAACCTGTTTGTATTAAACTTGAGCAGATTCCAGTCCAGTATCAAGAGATCTTTACAAAAATTGAGTGTTCTTGAATGTCTAAAGCTTGCAGTTCAGAGATACCTGGAATGGTAAGAACTGATAAAGAACAAGAGACTTAATTGATCACATTTCAGGTTATAGTTAAAGCAGACTAAACGTATGTCCAAAAAAAAAAAAAAGGCCAATTTAAAGTTTGTTCCTCATCATTGAAGTTGGGGATTAAATCACTTGTATGCATTTGGTAACTCATTTATATACTTTAAATAAGTGTAACCTTATTTTGTTGTGTTTGAAGATCATTTGGTTCTTTAGATCAAAAAGGTAACAGAAACTGACCCCCTCTGTTAATGTAGAGGCCCTTCTCGTGCTTCTCCATCCCGATGGCCTTGTTGAGCAGCATCACTGCCTCCTCATAGAAGCCAGAGGTGAAGCAGTGCACTGCTAAATCATTATAGGTTAGCAACAGCTGCCTCCGGGCCTCAGTCTGCACGGATCTCCCCTCCTCACCCCCACTCATATCCAGAACCAGGATGAAGTCATCGATCGCAGCGTTGAAGTCCTTTAGCCTCAGGGTCCCTCTGCCACACACACAGACACAAAAAGCATGAGGAAAAAGTGTAACATAATCTCATGAAGTGGGGCTTATTAACCACGAATCTGAGAAAAAGCATTGTGAATAGCGCTGCCTTTTTGGGGTAAGGTTAGTTATCTAGTGGTATCACCACATGATCCAAAAAAAAAAAAAAAAAGAAAATTTTACATCTAAATATATTTGTAGTTATTGTAAACCTGGTACCTTATTTGTTATTTATTGGGACGATTCATTATCTATTTCTAAAAATATATTTTTCCTCCTCACACAAAACATGTTGTTAAAAAAAGTTAGTCCAGACACCTTACATCCAATAGCCTAATCAATATATTTTTTGTCAGGTAAGGAATTTAGGAAATAAGGTCACATAAAAAAAAAAGATGAAATATGGAGCATTATTTATTGCTCCAATTTCACTAACAAATTAATTCAAGAGGTCCTTATACTAAACACACCTCCCTATCCACTAGTACCAGGGGATTTGAATCCCAATGTAATATTGTGCTTCTTTCTTCTCTACAGCCTGTAATAGTGCTGGTCTACCTGAAGAGGTAGTACTGGACCTCCTCTGGGTTGTTCTCTAGGGCAGTGCTGATCTTTTGCAGGGCTTCCTGGAGGTTCCCTGCCACCGCCTTGCTCAGTGCCAAGCTCCGTGCTTGCTCTGCATTGCCTTCCAGTTCCATCAGCAGAGATAGTCCCTCTGGCATGCCTGGGGCCAGCGCCAGCGCTGCCTTCACATTGTGGTAACAAATGGTCAACTGCAACATCAAATGGCTCCATTTAACAGATTGTGAAAGCAGCAATAAGTACAAATATGATAAAGCAAAGCCCGTTAAAAACACAGGCGTCGTGACATCATGGGATCAAGAAACTGACTGCCTTACTGTCTATCATTTATTTAGCTTTTTTTTTTTTTTTTATCAAGATATATCCACTGAAGCCTTGTTGGCTGTAACAATGTCAGTAACTGTAACAATGTCAACCACACAAACAAAAATGTGTCTTTCCAAATCGCTTGGATGGAGGAACAATCCCTAGCAAATTACGCCATTCGGTGTTGAATATCAGAATGCCGAAAACAAGCACATTAGCAGAGAAGACAGCTGAGTGTTCATTGTACTGTCATATTTAAAAAACAACAACTAAGATAAAATAGCCCACACAAAAAGCAAGTAACTTTGTCAGTATCAATTTAACTTGGAAGTATTAAGGGTCTGTGGGTTGGAGTTAGCTCACCTCCTCATGTGGTAGGGGCGGTAGTCAGGTCTTAGTTCTGTAGCCTTGGCGAAGGACTCCAGTGCATCTAGATGCCTACCATGGTCAAATAGGCACTGACCCTGCAACAGGCAAAGTTAACAGGCTAGGAAATAATCTGATCAAATGGCATCCCACAAAATATTTACCAAGTTTTATGAATCCAGCTCTTTGTTTATTCATAAATGACTTTGGAAAGGCAGTCATGTAGGAAGGACCACAGTAATGCGGATTAACTCGGTTAAAAGGCTATTTCAAGCTTTGATGGAAAATAGTAGAAATGTAATCACATTGCTCCCATGTCTCGCACTGCGTGTCTTTGTACCATGAGTAAAAGGACATCTGTGGATTAAAGTATTACTTGATCCATCACATGCTTTTCTGTACAAGAATCAACAAAAATATACATTTTGATTTAAAAAAAAAAAAAAAAAAAAAAAAAAAAACAGAAAAGCAGCTTGAAAGCAAAAAGATTGCTGAAAAAACAGACTAAACATCTGACCACACTGTTTAGTTTTGGGTTTCTTTTGGGGTGGTGGTGTTTGATAATATTACCACTGGTTCCGTTATTATTGTTATAAAAGTCTTCTGGTTAATTCCAGATATGCAATTATTTCAAATGCAACACTATATATAAACTGCTGCACCTAGGGCACAGGAGTGAGTTTAAACTGTGCCTGTGCTAAACAAGATGGAACTGCCCACCTGCAGGTAGAAGACGAATGCCAGGCGTAGACGGAAGGCCTCAGATTGTGGCTCGAGGGCAGACGCTTTCCTGTAGTTCAAGGCAGCAGACTGGAAGTCACACAGTTGCAGGTAGGCTTCAGCTCTGCACACATACAGCCTTGTCTGAAACGACCACTGCTCATAAACTTTCAACTCAAATATTCAAGGTATACACCACCAGAAAAAACTAAAACAAACATATATACAGTATGTTTGCAATTCAGTCATTTAACAATAATACAATAAAACAGACCAAAATCAATTTTTGACATTTCAAATCTATTGTCCACATCTGCTCTATAATAAAGTAGAGAAGCAGGTAGAGCCGAATTAACTTACAGTTCATTAGAATGTGCTATTTGTTGAGTCAGGTTTAAAGATCAAGAAGTAATGTTTCTCTGTATATCATTTTATGATGCAGCTTGACCTTATATTACCTGCTGGGGTTGCAAATTGATGGTTTTGGTGAAAAAGTGCACAGCTCTCTCCCAGTCTGCCTTGGACACTGCCTCCACACCCCTCCCATAGCTGCACAAGGAAGGAAGAAGATTTAGATTAACATGGCCTTATTTTAGCATTCAATTAGGTGCTATGATGTAACTGCCCTGTGGTTTGACACAAAATAGCTTGCACTGGATTACTGCCATAGAAAGAGATGAAAAAGCCCTGTTGGACTCACTGCTCTGCAGCACGGAGTTCAATGATGGACCTCCCGCACAGCTCCAAACGGTCTTTCTTGTCCTCTTCTAATTCAAAGATGCGGCTGGACCCAAAAAGCCGTCTCCGTGATTTCTCTCGTGCCTCCTCCAACTGTTCCTCTGAGACAGCAGTAGAAAACACGCTGCCATCGCTGACCTGCAGAAGGGTATGCAAACAGCTAAGTCCCATCAAAACACGCTGAACCATCACAAGAAAGTTGTTTGTGCTTTGAGCTTCCTTAAGAATCACTTGAGCCCTGCTCTTCTTCAAAAGAATGCAACGGGATCTTTAATGTGCACAAAGTTGACAGCACAGAGTCAGCTAAGATGGACTATTAATTAACTACAGGCTTGGAGGTTGGAATGTTTTTACTGCACTAACAACACCAAAAATATGATTGGATTTCTTCCTTCCCAAGATCAGGCGAAATCAGAATCTAGGTTAATTTGTCTAGCCCTGCCCTTAATTTAATATGGACACAGAGCTGCCAAACAAAGGATGCTGTACAAAGACAAACAAAAAAAATGAAATGTACTGCCTTCATTTAAGGGGCAGCAAGAACCTGTTGCCCAGTTGTCTTGTCTTCATACCTCTTCTGTAACTCTTGAGCCTTCTTTCCTCCCTCCCTCAGCTGATAAATCCATCTGATCTCCCATCAGTAGCTAGTCGTGATGAACCTATGAACAATTACAGTAATAGAATGGGGCTTCTGATTGTAACTGAATTTGGGCTTTTAAGGATACTGTAAATTAACTGTTTGAAAATATAGATATACAATTGAAATCAATGAAAATACAAATGTTAAACATAAAATACCATGCAGTAAATAAATGTAAAATGCTATTTACAAAAAATAAATACAAATAAAAACAAAACTAGGGTGAAGCATGACCACCAAAATAATCTGCATGATCAAATCTTATACCATAAAACAGAAATAAAAGGAAGCATTACTTCAAATTGAGTCCCCCTGAGTTTATAAACTACATACAACAATTGTTAATTACAATAGGGTACACTTCTAATTCTCCATCTTGAATCGGTTAGTAATGATAAACTGTATTGTATTTGTTGGACTCTGTACATATATCTCTATACTTACGTGTATTTTGTTGCCAGAAAATAAACAATGTCCTGCTCACTTGCAATACAACTCTCTTGCATTAGGAGCTGTACACACGTAATTTGTATCTTTCTCTCATATTCTTGTTTATGGAGGCCTTTTGATAGCTAATGACTTCAACTAAGAAATACCGGTATATAACACAAATAAATTCAACAACATGGCATTGGCACTGCGTTTAGGCCGTTAAACGAGAAGTTAGATATTCACTGATGTTTTTATATACATGTGTGTACATATATAAACGCTTCGTGTGTTTCTTCTGGTTTAAAAAAACCCGAGTCACTGGAATCTAAGAAGTTATATCATGCAAATAACATGTTTTATCACACATTGACATTTAAAAACAAATGTGTATTTATTTTTAAACGGTTCTTCTACCGCAAGGTAAGTTACATCCAGAATCAACAAGTAACTTTCTGATCTCAAAAGCGTGTATCGCTACGCGGTAACCAAGGAGACGGTTCAAACCAGCTGGACAACTGAAAAGAACCCATGGTTTTCTCTACCCTGTTTGCTTTGCTGTGGTTGGTAAGCTTCGTGTATATCTCTCAACTGCACACGTACCAAGATGAGTCTAATGTTCCCCGATCAACCTTGAAATAAACCGATTGTGTCAGTAGACAATAGTAGTCAGATATATGTAACAGCAAAACATGTGATTGGAAATGATACACACACACACACACACACACACACACATCCCCGTTCCGTTTCACAATTATGTATTGAAAGCAGACCCTACTGCAATGTGTACACGCTTGTACGGTAAATATTTTCTCCAGCAGGTTCCCGTTTGCCCCATGTATGGATTCAGTTATGTGGTGTTCGTTCCTTGTATTTTGGTTTTGCCTTGCCCAGGAGGGTGTGTCCAGCCTGTACTTCCAATACCACCACCAGGCTGAGCTGAAGCACTACCTGCACTGGGTGAGCAAAACCTACCCGCACGTAACACATATCAACTCCATAGGGCAGTCCAGTGAAGGTAAGGCTAGGCAGACTGTAACCTTTCATCAAAATGTATATGGTAACAGCTCCCCATGTTTAAAGTTAATTTCCAGGGCTACATCTAATATATTTAATTTGGTTGATATTTCTAAGTCACAGTTCAGTGGCACAAGCAGACACTGGTTTATTTAAAATTTAATTTAAAGCCCTAACTGAAGTTTTAAAGGTAAACTTTTATAAAGGCCCCCTTTCTTCTGATATATATATATATATATATATATATATATATATATATATATATATATATATATATATATATATATATATATATATATATATGCCATGTTTTTTATATCTTAATATGGAATGCGCATATATTTAAAAGACAATGCTAACAAAGTACCAAATTAATGTACAGCAGCTCAGTTTTACTCCAATGGTCAAGCTGCTGTTGTTTCTTATTATTACAAAATAGGAAGGGAGCTTTGGGTGCTGGTGATTGGCCAATATCCCAAGGAGCCTCGAGTTGGCATCCCTGAGGCCAGATACATTGGCAATATGCATGGGAATGAGGTAAGACGCATGCTACTACCGGATCTGAATTGAGAATCCCTGGTGATTTGTCAGGGAATTTATAGTGTCACTTGTGAACCGACCAGTGCATTTTCTAAACATTAGCACATATACATCTCTGTAGCTTCCTCATAGCGCATAATGTACACCACAGTTAAAACAAGTCAATAACATTGTTTATTAACCAAACTATAAGCGAACAGCTATGTAATATAATTCAAGCTTGTAAGCACTCTCAATTTGTTTGTTTCTCATTTGGTAACAACAGGAGCTTTCAATCATATGCCCTAAACGTTGTGTAACACTTTAATTGTGTCGGTCAATCTCTTCTCTCCACAGCCTGTAAGCTGAAAGCTGCTTCTTCACTTCACTGACCTGCTGGTGTCTCCCTACGGCAAAATGAAGACCATCATTCCATGAAGCTTACCTAGTGTGCACTTCCATTCATTGCATACTGTATGTCCAGGTTTTAGACACGGTGCTACACTTGTTTAAAGCTATCTATGTCTTTATGGCTTTAAGGTAATGAAGTTCAATACCATGTGCATCCATTCACTCTGGTATAGAGGTCTCAAATGTGCAGTTTTGAAAGCACATGTTCTAGCAAATACATATTTTCAATTTAAAACATGATGTGGTACAGCAGGAGGTTGAAGAATTCACTGTTTGCTCAGCCATGCTTTCAGTTAGATTTGCACCAGCTCTAGCTTCTTTCCTTTCATTAACCAAGCTGCTCCTCCTATTGACTGACATGCTTTCAGCCAGTAACGTGACCCAGAAGAGTGAAATTACCCAGGAAGTGCAAGAGTGACAGATTTCCTTTAATCTCGTGTAATACCAGACATCATGTTTTAAAATTAAAATGTTTTCTATAAAATGTTTCTTTCAAAAGTGCATATTTAAGACCTGTGCAGCTGTTGGAAGTGTAAAACGGGAATTATTTTGTTAGCTGCAATCACTTGAATACACTGGCTAGACAGTTTATTAAGACTTGTAACTAATATTGGGTCCTACCACCAGTTGCCCTGATCACAGCCTTGACACGCAGTGGCATAGACTGCACAAGGTTCTATAAGGAATGCCTAGAGGGATGTTAACGTATTCAGGCATTCATACTTCAGACAAGCCTCTTTAACCATCCTTCCTCTGTCTGACCACTTTATCTTCTTTTTGTCATTGCTGATAAACTCTGATGAACGAAATCTTGGACTAGCATACCAACATTACTGTTAGCTACAGGGCCTAATAAAGTGATTTATTAATAAACAGCAATTTCACTCCTGAGTCAAAGCATACCAAATGTAACAAGGTGCAGTGAAATATAGGTACTGTATATCATATTTAAAAAACAAACAAACTGTGGTATAATGCAGAGTGGTGAAGCAGGGATGTGGTTCCAAACAGCAGTACTTTATCAGGCGCACCCCTCAGTCCCCTGAAATACTCGAATCGCCTCGCCATACTGAAGAGGGGGCACCGCCGTTGCAGTTGCGCCTGTGTAACCCTATGGGGAGCAGTCTCTGCGGCTGTTGCAAGCTCCCGGCTCCCGTGTGCTGCACATGGCAGATTGCAAACTCCTAGCACCGCTTTCAGCCTGTGCTGCCAAGTGTGACGAGGAAAAAAAAAGCGGTACCGCCTTTCAAAACAAGCCCAATCCATTTCAGACGTGCATGTACAATTGGCACCAGTCAATCACCAAAACCACTCCTACAACTATTTTAACTGTAAATTTACGTCACCTTTTACAAAAAAACCCCGCGCCTTTCAGATCCAATGCGCCTTTTGAACAGTTCCGCAACACAACACAGATGCAGCGCAGCGTTCCGCCTGTGTCCGCAGTTACTGTACACATCACAGCATGGATCAAGTATATCGACAGCTAATCGTTTTACACCTATCCATAAACACGTGTAGATATTCCGGAATAATGATATAGAATCTAGGTAGACAAACGTTTGAACATAAACTTAGGCAGAAGGAGCGTATGAAAAAGTCAGTACAGCCGTTTTGACATTTATCAAAAATTCTATTTGATATAAAAGAAATAAATACTGAGAATTGCTATGTACAATGTTCTTGCTGATATCAACATTACTGATATCAGAAATTGGTATGCAGTTTATCTGGACCGCTGCATGTACCTGTTCATAAAAAGTGCAGCGTTCCTATATTTTATATGACTTTACTATACTCATATTGTATACGTCAATCTCTTTCCTACTTTCACCTGAAGAAGAGACCTTTGAGGTCTTGAAAGCTTGTGAATAATTACTCTTTAGTTGGTCCAATAAAAGGTATCACATCTCCTTCTCTTTGTCTATATTCTCGTACTGAAACTGCAAATTACTAACATGGCGCTCCACAGCACACTTTGTCGCATAACATGACGTGTTGAACAAAAAAAAAAAATACATCAACGTTGTTCCAGGCGCATTCTCCCGAGTGGTGTGTGTTTGCAAAAGTGAGTACACTGAAAATCATATTATAAGGCGTGTATCTTTAAAGTCAGGCTTGGGAATCGGATTTTACACCTCTGGTGTGTTTCCGAGGAGCGAATCCCAAGCTATAGAGCACAGGTAAGAAAGTAACGTCATGCAACGTAAAGTGAGCTCTTCGAAACGAAACGCAGCCTGGACTGTGTGACTACAGTGCAAACACATTACTGCAGCTACAAAATTAAACTACAAAAAAAAGAAAAAAAAAAGAAACGTGTATTAAACATACGACATCATGTTTAATGTTTTGTGTATTATTGTTGTTGTTATCAATTCCCCGTGTCAAATAATCCAGTATTCATGAGACATTTTGCTATTTACAGTTACAGTGCTAGATCGACTTGGAACTGAAGAGCACAGATACATTCAGTCTGGGTTCATTGTGTGTTTTCTTTATCATCAGTGACCAGCCCTGTGCAGGTAACGGTTCTCGGCATAAACATTTACTGCAATAAAACATTGAAATAAAACATTTTATGATTTCTAGAAATATTATAAATAGTGTACTGTGCCTCCATTCAATTAGCACCACGTATTCTCTTAAAAAGCCACGTTCACGGGTAAGGATTCTGTAGATTGTCAGATACTCGTGGTTATCAAGATGTGTGTATGTGTATATCTTGAGATGGGGCTATAGTGGAGGCACTATATCCCCTTGCATGTTCTTGTAATGTAGAGGCCTCCGTATGTATAGAGCTTGGGTAGGAGATTCATTAGTACATATTAATCGTAGAATCTGGGGAGGTACATTTGTCTTGTACATATGTATATCAAATGTACATTTGTACTTCTGCCTGTAGACCCGCTTATTGAATAAAACATGTTTAGGACATTCTTTAACACAAGTAATTGTGAGTCTTGGGATATAAGGAGGGACCCGGTTAGTATGTTACTATCATACTGTCACTGTATATGAAAAGACAATTGAAGATATTGGCCCAGGGAGCTTTCACAATGGGATATAATCAATACAGTAACAGTAAAATAAAAATACAGACATTTTTTTCAAATAATGTATATTTCAAACCCTGATTGTTTCAGTATTCAAGTATTTGGCAGAGCACAAGTTCAGAATGTACATAATAATGATACTAACTAAAGTAAGATGTTTTGGTGGGGTAAACTTTGTAAGAAATTAAATAGAAATATGCCCTGGTCTTGGTACCCTGGCAGGCATTGGTGAAATACTGAGAATTCCTCAGTATTTTTCAATTCCTTTTCTTCCCCAAGCCAGTAGGATTGGTAAGTGAGCCTGCTTGTATCATTCTTCTTCTGTCAAACATCGATTCCTTTTTTTCTCCCTGCTGGTTGTGATTTTAATTCTGTGTGTTGTTCCAGGAGAAAACACTGTGCACCATTAACCTTCATCAGCCTTGTGTGACGGTGGAGAGAGGGACACACAGAGGAGAACTAGAGGACGCCCATCCCTCACTCGTGGTTTTTTAACTCTGTTCTGCTGCTACTTTGAAGACATGGAAAATTCATCTCCCCGTGGGTTTATCTTGTGCGCTTGTGGCAAGCACAGGTACGCTTCTACTGATTCTCACGGGAGCTGCATGCACTGCTTGGGCTTGGAACATGCCAAATCATCTGTGTCAGAACGTGGCAAGTGCCCTCACTGTGCCAAGTTTCAACGGCGTGCATGCCACAAGCGCCTGTCTAAGGTTCGAAAGTTCCTAAACCAGATGACTAGTGATAAGAAGACTATTCCTCCTAAACCTGACCCTTTAAAGGCTGTGGTGAGTACACCGGCCAAGGTCACTTTACCAGCAGTGATGAAGAAAAGCCCACAGACAGATGCACCCAGTCAGCCCTCCATGGTGCTATTCTCTACTCTATCCACCGCCACATCCACACTGACGCCACAGTCATCCACACTCCCCATGGTGTTCACAATTCGTTCACCTGCTTCCACGTCTTCAGTGCAACACGTGGCACCAGCCCATGAACCAAAAAGGGAGAATAATACAGGGACAGAACGGCGCTCCAGTAATTCAGAGCGGCGCTCCAGTAATTCTGGCTCTAAAAGCCATTCGCACAGAGGCTCCCACAAGAGGAGGCACTCATCAGAACGTCGATCTAGACACTTCAGGCAGTCCCAGCATGCCAGGCGGTCTCATGGACTTACTCATGCCCGCTCTAACTCCCCCTCCTCCTCTTACTCTTCTTATTCCAGCTCGTCAGACCGCTTCTCCCCTAAGAAAGAGATCAGCTCCCGGCTGTTGGCCCGGTTCTCTGACATGCTAAAGAAGCAGCGATCGCAGCTGCTGGATGTCATGCACTTGCAGCTGCAAGCACTACAGCAGTCCATGCAGGCCCAGCGGGACTCTATGGAACAACGAGTCGAAGCCCTTGAGAAAAAGCAAAAAAAGTTCTTGTCTGCACCTTCTGTGATGCAAACACAATCCTTGGGCTCAACCCAGGATACAGATTTTGCACATGACGATACCTTCAGACCAGAAGCTGAGCCGACGTGCAAGGATTGGTCAGGATCCACAGCATCAATGGATTCTGACACAATTACTGTGAAAATTGAGGAGGATCCAATTTCAATTGTGGCTGGCTATAGTATGGAGGAAGGGGGGGACGATGAAGATAATGGTGATAGTGAAGATGCTTCCCTGCTCCCGGATGTTACCCCTTCCATGCAAGAACTTCTTTTGGCAGATGACTTGCAAAGTCTGATCTGTCGTGCAGCTGAATACCTGGGAATTGATTTCCCGGCAGTACCAGGAAGATTGACAGCACCAGATCCAACCATGGTACCGGAGTTCGAAAACCTAGTACAGAGCACATGGTCAAACCCAGCTTCATCCAGACCCTTCAAGGAGGTCCATTCTAAGATGTACAGCTTGCATGAATGCCAGGCTCCTGCCTATGACAGAATGCCTCAGGTGAGTGGGCTCATGTCAGCAATCTTTCAGGCTGTGAAGCCAACAGATAGTAAAGAGGCTCCTGCCCCTACAAAGCAGTGGCGGTTCACAGAGGCGCTTGCAGAACGAGTTTATCAAACTGCTGGTATGCTGGCCAGGACTGCAAACTATCTCCGGTACCTGTCAGATTATCAGACACGCCTGCTTGATGAGATCACTGGCGAAGCACCTGCGCCACGCTTGCAGGCAGTCCTGAACGAACTGAAACTTATTGCCCAGTTCAGCCTCCAACTGTCCTCTCATCAGGCTGAGCTTTCTGGTAGGGCAATGGCATGTTCAGTAGCCATCCGTCGACAAGTTTGGATGGCTAACGCCAAGTATACTGATGCTCTGAAGGCAACTGTCGCAGACTTGCCCTTTGTAGTTGGCCACACGTTTGGGCCTCATGTAGATGCAGCTTTTAACGACCTGGTTTGCAAGCAGGCATTGTAATTAAATCATTAGTAGATTTAGATGCCTGTACAGTATTTCCCTGTTAAGGAAGTTCCAAATGTTACTACTGAGATGAGCCTTGTGCCTGATTCTGTTTATATATACAAACAGTCACTATTTGCTTGGTTTACTTAAACCCAGGAATTTCTCCAATCCTGTTATATCTACTCATGGTAGTGCATCTATATTGACGCTGACCAGAAAATGTGAAAATCAGATTGTGTGGTTAGTCAGGTGAAATCAGTTTCAGAATGAATGTGTCTTAACATAATAATCTTTTGGCATCTCTACTGTATAAAGTATGTGCTGTATGTGTAACTGTTAGGGGTGTGCCACTAGTTTCAAAGTAATTGTCTTTAAGAAAATTGAAGTTGTTAGGTTAAAGTAAATTGAATAAAACAGTGCAACCTTTGTCTTATCTTTTATCCTTTTGATATGATTTTTTTTTTTTTTTTAGTTTCCTTAGTAGTCATCTCTTAGAACTGTGGGGTTGTAGTCCTGGTCAAGGTGTTAGTTCTGTTAAAACTCGACAAAGGAATACATGTCCCAGTTTACACAGCAGTAGCATTTATGTGACAAATCGGCTGCATTTTCTAGCTTGCCACGTATTTTTAGTTTTACTCGGTGCAACAGTACAGCTATAAAAATGTCAGGGTCCCGGAAGAGATGGAAAATTCGCTTGCAGTTGGAATTTACATTGATTGGCACTCTGTTGTAAAGGTGAGGGGAGGAAAGGGCAGCTATTCTTGCTTTGAAACCGGCACATTAATAAATAGGTGTGTTTTGATTGTCGACCAAATACTTCTTAAAGGCAGTTACTCTGAAAATACAAGTGTCGGCACACTCTACTAACTGTACAGCTGTGGTGCCTAACATTCCCAATTCCTTAGTGTTTAGGGATTTCCTCACTGACCAGAGCCAGCATGGGAAAGACATGCTGTAAAACCAATGCCAGTATGTAAGTATTATTAAGAGAGTTTCTGCACCATGTAGTGCAAGACAAGATTATCTCTGGCCCTGATTTACATTGTCTGAGGCAATGCATAATCTACAAAATCTGTATTCTACATCTTTATAAATTACATCTGCTAGATGTAACAGCATACTGTATAGGCAAGATAACACAGTATTGACCTGGTATATTTGTGTTATGTGGTTTGGAAACTCTGTAATGTTAAAAGGCCTTGTTTTAGCAGTGTTTGTATTATTCTGAATTGCTAAATGTTTTAGAATCCTCATAATAGATTATTACATTGCAATAAGGATGATGTAACAGGTTGTGTATTGAAATAGATCCCATTGTCTAAAGTCTTTCAATGACCACCTCCACATAAATTCACATATAATGTATTTGCATACTACTGTGCAGAGCATTTGTGAGAAATAAAGAAGTGTTTCAGAGAATATTTTGGACCATGTGGTAATACAGGTAACTGCTTGTTAGTCTATTAAAAAATGTCTTTTGTTAGTGTTTATTGTTTGCAACAGTAATTGATTATAAATGCAGTATACTTTGCTAAAACAAGTAATAATGTGATGGATATATATACCCCTTCTCCACTGACACAGCTGACCCGTGAGGGCTCTGTACGGGTAAGGGTACAGGTGCGGGTGCTTCTCCACTTGCTAAGCAGTGAAACTCCGGCCTCACAAGACATCTGAATCTAGCTGATCCATTCAATTGATCTAAATGGTGGCATTAAATAATTAACATACCACCAACCCCAACTCTGTACTTCCTTTTAAAGATTTCTTGAATGATTCAAATATTAGATCAGCTGCTATTTAGACTGAATACACCCCATTGATTTTTCATAAACTACAAACCATTTCCCTTGTTATAGTCAGTAAGCTTACCTGTTTGTTTTTTGTTGCTCCTGTACACGTGTTGCCATTTTATATTTGTATTTTTTATTTTTTTGTTCAATTTACTCATGAATGAATCTGATAATAAGAGAAATCCGCACAGCATATCAACATGTTATAAATCACAAAAATAAAATTTGAACTCAGAAATTGCTTATAAACATGTGTGTTGTAAACAGGTGATGACTTTACACAGGATAAGATGTTCTGGAATTTTGGTAAATACATCATTTAAAATGATTTCTAAATTAATTGGTTTCCAATATTTACATGTCAGTGAACACTCAGTTTAGCATATTAGACAATTATTTTATTTGCTTTGACAGAAGAAATGTATTTAATGGCAATTTTACAGATCTGAAAGAGTATAACATTTTGCCAATAATACACAATATAATATGATCTCCTTACTCCTGTACACCACACAGAGCAGACAATACTGTATCCATAGGGCGCCAATCTACCCAGGAACAGAATCATTTTAACCATGGGTGGGGAGATGGGTGGTCCAGTGGTTAAAAAAGGGCTAGTAATCAGGAGGTTACTGGTTCAAATTTCGCTCACTCACTGATTCAGTGTGTGACCCTGAGCAAGTCACTTAACCTCCTTGTGCTTCGACTTTTGGATGAGACGTTTATGACTGCAGTTCACACACCCTAGCCTCTGTAATTCGCCTTTGATAAAGGCGTCTGCTAAATAAACATAATAACACAAGAAAGCCATCAGAGAATACTGTACCATTATCTAATGAAATGTTCCTGGGAGTCTCTTTTTCTTGCCATTATGTGATCTGTGTTAAGTATTGTAATTCATAACTGACTGCGATTTGAACAAATTGTGACATTATGAAATAGTCAATTGAAATACACTGTTAATCCGAGCTAGATGAATGACTCGCTTCAAATGAGTGTAAACTGATTTGAAACGTGTTCTAAGCTCGCAGCCACCCGCTCCATGTCTCTTTCTGATCGTTTAGTTTCCAACAACTGAACTCAGGGAGCTGGCCGATTTTGACATTGCCCTCACCAACATGGCGCCCTGAGTCTGAAATCCTGTATTTGTCGCTAAAAAACGTCATCATACATTAAGGCACCAGCGGCTGCAGTTCTCTCTTGTTAACAACGGGGTGATTAACGCTGTCCAAATTGCAACTTTTGGTAAAGCGAGTTCACAGTAGTATCGCAAACATTATGAAACGGGCGTTTATCAGCCTTGTGAACAAGGTCCTGCTCTATCAACCCTTTTCCCAGAAAATGAGCTGTACAAGTGTCCCATTGAACCCGAAGCAACGCCGGAAAATGGTAAGACTGTAACGACCCTTTCAAAGTTTCATAATGTCATATATTAAAAACGGGCAAGATGGTTTGGCTTGAATCGACACGTTTGTATTGTATGTAAGTGAAAGGTCCAAGGTAATAATTTTTTTTTTTTTTTAAAAATTGATATATTTCGAGGGCAAAAGGTTTTAAAAATTCTATTATGTAATAGTTCACAACGGAACATACATTAATGGCAGTAGTCAAATCTACTTTTGGTTTGTTTTCTAATGTGTGTGTGTGTGTGTGTGTGTGTGTGTGTGTGTGTGTGTGTGTGTGTGTGTGTGTGTGTGTGTGTGTGTGTGTGTGTGTGTGTGTATATATATATATATATATATTTTGATAGGGCACATGACACATTACTCATGTTTAGTTACAGAAGATACCGTATTACTTAGAATTAACGCCTCACTCAAATATCATTTTTTTAATAGACGCCGCCCTCGAATAAACGCCGTTCTCAATAAAAAAAAAACGTAAAGGTATTTTTTTCTACCCCTGCTCAAAAAAATAAACAAAGAAAAGCGCAACTCTGGCTATGTGCATGAGACGCCCGAAGAGACTGCAGCCTCAATCCAGTAAGTATTACACTCTAATGCAGACACAGTCCCGAAGCACAACCCAAGATGAACTACTTACAGCATAGCAGTCCTACTTGTTTATCTTTTCCCTCAGCAGAGTTCAGTGCCAACACAGCTGGGCATAAAACAAGGTCTGTCTGTTTACCTCGTCCTCAGCTTGGATGGTGAAAACTTGAACTCAGAGATACTTAGAGCTTTGCTGGTCACTCTAATGGCTATCTGAAAGCTGACTAAAGACATCTTCTTGTAGGGGGCTTAGGTGTTTGGTTTTTTGCCCAATTGGAATTTTAATCAGTCCTGTACAAATAAGTAAAAAATGCTTACTATCTATGAGAAGACTTAGCTTCAGTTTCTCTTACAGAGAAATTACAAACAAGCAGGTAAATTACAGTGAGAAAAAAAAAAAAAAACTGAGTAGAATATGTTTTAGTTTTAACAGAAATCAAACCGATATTCAGAGGTAATGTTTTTCAACTGCATTACACTCAACTACCGTTCTCTCTCCTCTTCTTGTCCTGCCCCATAGCAATCAATACAGTACTCCCCTGACCTCCCAACTCCCACCTAATAGGCTGTCGTTAACTGTCAGTAAATGTACTGTATTCTAGCCCCAAAAACACACAAGAGTATAGTGCTGCAGATCGGAGGCTCTCACAGCGCTGCTTCTAAAATGCCGTAAATCATGTAATAAAATACTGCACCTTTCAAAAAACATAGTATTTCTGATAAACGCCGCCCTCAATTAAGAACCGCAGCCGTTTTGAACAATTTTAAATAAACGGCACAGTGCCAATTCGAATTTATATGGTACTTAGTGTCAAAAAAAAAAAAAGTCAACATGCAGCATAGTGAACTTCAAAGTCAAGTGAGTGCATGTTTAAAACCTGTGTTGTTCTGCAGGTGGTAGGGCTGGGTAACCCTGGCATGGGCAGCACGCGGCACAGCGTGGGGATGGCAGTGCTGGGGGCACTGGCTGGCAGGCTGGGTGTGGCGGAGCACTGGCGATTTGACAGGCAGGTGTCGGGGGAGCTGGTCCTCAAACCCCGTCTTCTCATGAACATCAATGGAGCCAGCGTGGCCAAGGCAGGTGAGTCACTGCTGTTTCCAAACACTGTGCCCTGATCTTTTTTACAATGCAAATCTCAAAGTATTATGCCACTGCGAAGGCTATAGTGGATGGAGGCAGTCATATGTCGCACTTCGCAAAATTGTCATGAAACTTGATAATAACATTATTTATGATAAGTAATTGATAGTAGCAGATTTGTGGGGATATAGGGGGGTGTCTGTCTGTACATCTGTCCAACTGTATATCACACATACATGTTTCCTATACAGGAGAACCAAGAAACTTGGTATTAACATAATGTGTGTCCATCAGCATGTCACATTTGCATTTCTCCATACACCTGGATAATCGCTCCTGAGACTCATGAAGCTGGATCATTCATATTCTGAACTGCTCTTGTGCGTCACCTCATCTTCTTTTTCATCATACTGACAGCGCTTTTTTTATTTACCACCATGGCGGGATATTACTGACATATGTGTTTCATTAATAAACACATTATTCAATTAGTATTATTTTCTTTTCTTTTTAAGCTGAGAAATTTAAAATTATGCCAGAAGACATTTATCTGGTTCATGATGAGCTTGACAAGCCTCTTGGGAAATTCGCAATGAAACAAGGAGGCAGTGCGAGGTAAGGAACAAACATGGACCTGATGGGTCTGCCAGTATTCCAGTATGAGAGGTGTGTGTGGACCAGTGTGTCGTAACTGGGTGGAGCTTCATTTACAATCTAGAGCTGTTTCATATTTAGTGTGTGTGAGCATTGCTGTTCAGAGATGCATTGGATCTGCCCTTCCACCAGGACCCTAGATATGAGGGATAACCTGCACCTGTTCAAAAGGTGGAAAGAGAAGAGACCTCAGCACTCCAGCAAGACCCACACATACAGCAGGCTATCATATGGGATAACCCAACATTGCCATTTTGTCATATGAATAAAAGCTCCCCCACCCTAAAAAAAAAGAAGCAGCACATTTTGCTGAGTAATATTTTTGCTGTCATTGGATAAATGTATTTTCAGAATCGTTGTCTCTTTGCTTTCCAGGGGTCACAATGGAGTTCGTTCCTGTGTGGACTGCTTGAAAACTGACGTAAGCTGGCCGGTGCTAGTCTTGGTTTCAAATGCTACTATCTTGGTTATACACTTTCTGTGTCGTTGTCTATACTTTGCACTGTGTGCGTTGGGGTTACCCTCTAGTTTTAGGACCCAGTACTGTTCACTACATAGTGGACATACGATTGTTTGGATTTTTTGGTGTCTCTGTACAGTCATGTGCAAAAGATTTGATCACAATGTAACCAAATACGGTAGTAGTCCCAGAGCACTCTTACTTGTTTCCAGAACCTCCCAAAACCACTAAATAGACTAATAAAAACACTACTGCATCTTATACAACAACCGGACACTACTCTCTCATAGTTTTCTATGAAGGTCAGCCGTCCTATTATTACTCAATAATGGAAAGATGACACTAATTAGCCACACAGTGTCAAAGCCTCATTCAGTATCTCAGAAACAATTTGATTTATATGAACCCTGCTTGCTATTATAGTGGCCTTGAAATCAACCTAATGTGTGCGATGAATATAGACTGTACACATTGAGGTATTGTTTGGAACACAGTTGTATTCTTTGATAATCTTAAGTTTTTAAAGGTGAGTTTTTAACCTCAAGACATACCAGTGATAGAGATCGTTTTATTTCTTTTATTTAATTTTTTTACAAACAAAATCTGCTATGACTTTCACCTAGATCAGTGTTTCTCAACCCTGCTCCTGGAGGCCCACTGTGTCTGCTGGATTTCATTCCAACCAAGCTCTCAGTTACTTAAATAGACCCTTAACTGAACTGATAATTTGCTTAATTAGACCTTTTTAATTGTTTTCAACTCTTTACAGTTGCATATTTCAAGTTAGCTGTAACATTTTATAAGTAACTGGAAATCTGCAACTGTTAAGAGCCCAAAACAATTAAGTAGGTCTAATTAAGAAAATTATCAGTTCAATTAAGGGTCTAGTTAAATAATTGAGAGCAATGAATGAATGGAATGAAAACCAGCAGGCTCTGTGGGCCCCCAGGACCAGGGTTGAGAACACTGACCTGCATGATTCCCCCTGGGATGCTGATCACAAAGATTATCATTTCTATTTCCATTGAATATTTCTGCTGTGATAATAAGGATAGGACTGTGAAAATACACATGTGTGTCTTTAAGATATATCAAAGGCCAATGTCTTTCAAGAAACCCCATTTTCCCCAAGCCGGTTAATGAACATGCTGCTTGTGCCCGTCTCTGGTGATGCCGCGCATGAGGATCGGTATTGGCAGGCCTGTGAGGAAGGTGTCGGTGGAGTGCCACGTCTTGGGCAGATTCTCCAGAGAGGAGCAGGAGCTAGTGAGAGCGGTGCTGGAGCAGAGTACAGAGCTGCTACTCCAACACGTCACAGCCTGCAGCAGCAAGGGGACAGGGGCGCAAGGCATGACACTACCACAAGGGGGCAGGGTCACTGTTAAGACATGACACTAGGATGCTGCACTCAGGGGAAACAAATATTTGTTTTAGGAAACAGCTTGGAATTCTGCGATGGCAATTTTGAGCCAACTCGTTCTGGGAACTAGAAAACTCTGTCTGTGCAAGTGAGCATGTACTCTTAGCTGTGTATTTATTATTATGTTTAAACATTTGTTCTGAAAGGCAGAGAACCAAAACACAGTGTTGAATGGTATCTGTGCAAGCTACTCAGCTGAGCTCCACAGGTGCTAGTACCACAAGTACCCTTTGGTACTCTTGGATGCCTAATCGTGATGTGGTTTTGGGCAGTTGGCTGATGCCACTCAACACATTTCACTTGTTATGTACGATAAGCCAAGTTACTTTAAAAATGTGTAATTTAAATAATGTTATTTATTATTACAGGTGAAAATGCATCAAGTAAACAATGGATATTTTTTCAAAGTTGAATTTTATATTGAACAGTGAAATATAAAGGGAGCACTGTGTAGCCACATCTCATTTTAAGCATTTTGGGATTAAATTACTTTTCCCCTCAAAAGGATTACACAGTGAGTGAACGGACCTGATTTTTGCCCATAATAAGAGGATCTCCAGTTTACCTCTGAACTTAATATTGTTGCTGCTTTATGATTAAATCATTCTTTCTCAACCCCCAGTACATTTTATATAGAAAAAAAGTGTGGGTTCTTTTACATGGGAAACTAGAGATACTGGCAAAATACAGTTTGAGGTGGAGATGTGAAAACAACAACACCCAGTTGATAGTGTTCACATTAAGTTCTGCATTTAACCAATAGACCACATTGCCTCCCAGACTCCCAAGCCAAGACAAAAGCTCATTAAATAATGTAGGAGGTCAGACTCAAAGATCAGATCCATCCTACAGTGTTTTTAATGTTTTTATTTGAAATCTAAAACATAAAAGCTGTGCGTCTAACAATTCCTTCAAACGGGAACACACACACAGAGTTGCTGTGTGTAGAGGTGTTTATTCAGCTGTAATCTCAGGGAGGAGTGCTGCAGCTCTCCCTGCTGTTGTGACTGAAGCCACTGAATCCTAGAAGAGAGGAGGCTGTGTTAATGCTTCTGCCTTTACCCTGTGATAAAAAATAATCACTGATACAACAAATACTGTTCTCACAAAACAAGTGCATAAAGACTGTTTAGAAGTAAAGAATTGGGACAGGCTTATTTTGTTTTATTTTGACTGCTCCACCTACTGTGGTAATGGGGGTTGCTTTGTGTTGAGTGATAATCAGGGTTGTACCAGCATCCCGTCATGCATTTTTGCTTTACAATTAAGAACCTGATATACCATCAAGAGCCAGACTGACATATTTAAATCTCTATGTGTGGCAGTGTAGCTCTGATTGCCATCATAACAACCCCTAAAATACACACACACACACACACAGACACACACACAATTTACCTGGCCCAGGTGTTTGTGCAGCTTAAGCTGTGTGCTCCTGGAGAGAGGTGCCACTTTGCTCAGGGTGGTAGAGAGAGTTTGCTCTGGTCGAGGGACCAGCCCAAGGTCTCCTATTCTGTAGTGTGGCAGGAGTCTGGGGACCTTGAGCAGCGTGGAGAGTCTGCAATAAGAAAAAGACATTTCACTCAGGTAATACGCAATACTTCCTTTTCAAATCATCCTAAATAAATAAATAAATAAATAAATAAAAAGACTGTTCTGTTAAGCCTGCCACATTTACATTTTTTTAATGAATTAAAGGGCTGACATCACAGAGTCTTTAAAAGTAGTGAACACGTTTAAATCTTTTTTTGTTTTGTTTTTGTGCTTTGACTGTACTGCACCTGTCTGACCCAGGCTCGGTTCTGTGTTCATGGAGAGATACTGTCTCCTTTTTGAATTCCTTCAGAGCAGGTCCAACTCCTAGTAGAGCGGCACTGTCCAGCAGGGAAAGCAGCTTCTCCATCATCTGCCTCCTGCGTACGTGGGTCTGGATCTCAGGGTCTGCCTCCTTCATAGCAGACGGCGCCTCCTGTAGGATAATACAGGACATGTTACTCAGGCAGCCAAACCAGAGAGAGCTTTAGGTGCAGCAGCAACTGGCAGAGGCATAGTGGGTCCTATTCACAAAACTGAAAGGACTATTTTAAGGGATGTTATTAAAGGACTTTATAAACTTAGACTAATGCACAACAAGCTATTACTGTCACATGTAGCATTCAAATGTACACAGTTACAGCCTACCCTGTAAAATAAAATAAAAAGTTGTACCTATTGTATTTTTTACAGGGATTGTTCTTTCACTTTTTTAACTGCTTTTACAAAATTGACAAAAAAAAAAAAAAAAGATTTAGATTTAACTTTTGTTACTGCGCTGTCTCTGATTGTATATGGTGCAGTGTAGGACTGAGTCATATACTGTCAATGCATCTATAATACTATTTAACAGCAATATATGTATTTTTGTTGTTTATTTTAAGGGATGCAGACCATGTAGTTCTAACAATTCAAGTCTTCACCACAGTCAAAACCCAGGATTCTAAAGACTGAAGTTCATAAAACCCAACTGTCCCCACTCCCTTACGAGCAGAGCCTCCTTGAGAGCGAAGGCTGCCTCTTTGAGGATTCTCTCCAGCTGGCCCCTGCTCTGCCGCTCCGCTATCAGACACCTCTTCAGATCCTCAGCCTCTGCATGCTTCACTCTCTGCTCATCTTTCCTTGAGGCCAGCTCCTGTCTGCAGAAAAACTAAACTGAAGATACAGTACTAATGACAATGAGCCTTTATCATTGTCTACATAAACTCTCAGGGTCAATTGCATCATACCAAATGTAGTCCACTTGAGTGGACTAAAGTTACTACACCTTCTAATCACAATTGCATCGTACCAGAAGTCATCACAGGTGGATCATCTGTTAAATCCGAATGAATAAGATCCTGATTGGATTGCAGCATAGCAAATCAGATTCGTGATGATCCTGTTCAAGTGGATTAACTTAGTACTGTGATAATTCACAACGGCACTAAAAACAATCCTGACCAGTTTACTGTTGAGAAGAAAATACTATCAAGAAAGGCCTCTGACTTGGTCTTGTAGGAAACTCAGTGGCCCGTGGATCCCTATTTTGATGGCTTGCATTTATAGTCAAATAGCTAAGAATCCTCTTAGGCATAAAAAAAGCAGCAGCAGGAAGTTTTGTCAAAAAAGTACCAGGAAATGACAAACAATAAACAGCGAAGAAAGGAGCTCTCTTCAGCCAATCACAACCCCTGTAACATCCCGTACCTATCAACCCCACCAGGTTCTAAAATGCTTGCATTGAAAATCTGCAATCCATTTGAGCACTTCCCTATAGCCTACTTGAATTATAATATCGCTAATCAAGGGTCATTTAAATATCAGGCACTACAATGTTTCTAACGGTAATAAAAAAAGATTAAAAGATGACATGTTTTTCAGTTTAGTTTTTTAAGGTGATATATTTTTAAGATACCATTTTGTTGTGAGGGGCTATTGGTATGGTGTGTTATATGATATCTAACATCACTTTGACTTCAGAGATTGCATGGTTGTGGGGTTGAGAATTGTAAATCTTTCAGTAGACAAATCTGTCTGGTGGAAAGGGCCCTGTGATTGACAGATTAAAAGCATTACATGATAAAGAACTCCTAACCCTAGCTCTTTATAGATTCTTCATGTCCTGACAGGAACATTTCGTGATAACAGCCTCAGCACATTACCTTAGGACCTGCATTTCTTGTTGTAGGGAGGCATGGTCAGACTTCAGCTGGTCATACTCATGTTCCTTTTCCATGTATTCTTGCAGCACATACTGCTGCTCCTTGCACTTCTCTGTCAATATTCTCACCACCTGAAACAGACATCAATAACAGACATGGCTTCAGCTTTCACTAGCTCTGTAACACTATCATTAAAGCCAAATACTGGTGTCAAGTGCTATAGAACAAGAGCAGTAGGTGATCAAGCATGACATTATTTTTTTAAATATAAAATGCATATATTGATGTATGCATTGAAACCTTTTTCAGGAGTTTTTTAAAATTATTTATTTATTTATTTATTTATTTTTTAGAGGCCACACTAGAGCCCTTACGTCTCCTCTAGCTCCCCTAGCTCCCAGGATCCAATCTACCTTCTGATTGCTGAGGCTCCTCCTGGCCAGGTCCTTCTGCCCGTGCTCCAGCACTCCCAGCTGCTGTCTCTGCCGCTCCTCCAGCTCCTTCAGGGCCTGGTTCTCCTGCAGCAGCTCCAGACTCTTACTGGAGCTCTTGCTTAGCTGAACGGTTACAGACACGTTCTCCCGGATCATCCTCTTTGTGGTTTCTGCCATTTGCTTGTCTGAGACCCGGCGGAACTCTGCCGCCACAGCAGCCACACGTACCATCATCTCCTTCTTCAGCCTTCAAAGAGGGTACAGAGCATTTACAACCATCAGCTTATGGACTATAGGATGGAGCCACAATCACAGAGGGGACATGTGTACCTGCAGCTACAACCTGGAGCACACAAACAAACTGGACAGTCAACGCACTAGAGTGCACACAGGGTCATTCAGAACTACACTCAAAAGTGACATTTAGAAATTCTAAAAAGAAAATAAACGTCAAACGTTTCGATTTGAAGTGAACATACAGACCATAATTAAGCAAAGATGGCAATAAAATAAAAACTTTAACTGTGGACTAACATTTCCAGTGTGAATTTGGTTATTGTAAATTTTGTAAGGTTAGCTTTCTTTGAACAGCAAAATGAAACCTACAGGTTTTGCTATCAGAATTGGTTTAATGTAAACTCTGTACATATTGATTGGGTCATAATGAACGCTGGAATAGCCCTAACTCGCTGAAGAAAGGATCAGCATGTGAGGTTCTCATTCCCCCTCACGTAGCACTTTTATACAGCGGTGGTAAATGAGAGTAACCTGTCTCTGTCCACCACTGCCTTCTTCTCCAGGTTAGAGATGGTGGTCTGGTGCTCCTGCCCCTGTTTCTCTAGCTGCTCTTCCATTCTCGTGAGCCGTCCCATCAGCTCTTCCTTCTGCACCCGGAACTCCTCCACAGACGCCAGCTTCCCCGCTGCGGGCACAGAAAACTCTGTGAGGTGTATCCCTGACTATTTTGCCCCCCTAACCTCGAGAGTGCCAAAGCCAATGTGACGATCCCTGTTAAATCTAGGAACCTCCAATGTGACAGTGTCACTGGAAACAGGCGTTGCCTTACCCAGGACCATGTTCTCAGAGGTGAGCTGGTCCTTGCTCTCCTGGAACTCATGTCGGAGCTGTGCCAGCTGATTCTCGCAGGCTTCCTTCTCTGCATCCTTGGCCTGCTGGAGTCCAATGAGACGGTCAGTGAGGTCAGCCAGTTCATCCGCTCGCTGGTCTAGAGAGCGCTTCAAGAAGGACACAATCTCCTTCTTGTCCTTGGTCAAGCGCTCCAATTCAGAGCTAAAGTCCTTCTCCCTGACCTCCAGCTCATCACACTTGTGCTGGTATCTGCAGGGATGAATGCAGGGTAATGGGAGAAGGGCCAGGAAGATGTACACTACAATTCACAGGAATGAACTCTAAAGATAACAGACACTGCATGACTTTGATTCTAACCTACACATCACTATCCAAAGAAAACAAAGACAATATATCATTTTCATGTATAATGTAATACCATGTTTCTTTTTAGTACACCTAGATTAATATCATATTACATTTCAGTCAATCACAATAGATGTTAGAGATGACTTTAACAAAAGAACATGATTGAAATAACAAATACAAGCAGTAACTTTGATATCAATGACACAATAATCCTGTAAATTCATAATACAGTCAACACCTTTTACTATCACTTCAATAAGACTGGTGACAATAAGCACAGTTGACTTGATGAGTATATTCAGAACATTTTCAATATTTTATGCAACTTCTTTGAGTAAATCTCAATTGTATTACTGTTAATTACATGTGAGGAATATTAACCAGTGTGATAATAACAAGATCTTTCCCTCACGGATTTAATTTCTGCCCCCGACATTTCACTGTGGTGCAAATAAGCGCGTTTGACAGTTTTACATGTGCTTACTGCACTTATCGTCACAAAATAAGAACTAGGTCGCAAAGTGATTTCTAAAAGCTGATTTGGGTCACCAGGTACACGGCTTTCAAAAGGTTGAGATTAAATGAGTCGTGCATTCACTTGTTGACGCTTTAAAAATATTAATCAAGTGATTACATTCAGGTTTAAAAAAAATCATTTTGCGAATGTTATTTTGTTGGGTATATCTATGAACTACGGTACTCACCGCCCCCTCCCTTCCCCTTTAAGATGGTGAGACACAATGTGAAGAACACAGGAATAAATAAATACGAGTCCGATTAAAATGTGAGCCTCCTGTGTGTGGTGTAAACTGACCTCTCCAGCCTCTCTTCCAGGTCCCGAATCTGGATCAGGTAGAACTCCTTGTCCAGCTCTGTCAGCGGCTGCTCGATCTTCTTTTCTCCGGCTGCCGTTCCCCCTTTCACCTTCCCCTTATCTTTCTTTTCCCCCTTTTCAGCGCTTTTCCCTTTCTTTTTTGGAGGCATCCTTTATTTCGTTCCCGCCTTCCCAAAGAAACCCAAACTTTTTTTTTTTTGGTGCCAATTTACTTTCTCGGCTAAGCAGCACTATGTTTGGGCAAGGTGCCTGCGAGGTTGCCAGGTCTGACGTCACGTACATAGCAACAAGCCACAAACCATTTAAAGGGGCAGTTTGAACTCTATTGATATTCAAAATAAGCGAGTGAGAAACTCTCTATATACAGAACATTTTATATGATATAGCGTCATGTAAACAGAAGTGATTAAAAAAAATTCGATAGACGAATTGAATGTCCCACTTTACCGAAACAAGTACACATTTAGACTGTTTAAATGTACTAGATAGCCAATACTGTAGTTGAAAAAACGAATACATTGACTACAGCATATACACATTTAAAAATGTATGAAATGTATAAAAACATGCATACATTTCTGGGGCATTAGAAAAAACTGCAGTACGCCGATTATAAATTCATATTCATATAAATATATTCATATTCAATAAAAAAAGAACTTGCTTGGCCCGTACGGGGATCGAACCCGCGACCTTGGCGTTATTAGCACCACGCTCTAACCAACTGAGCTAACCGGCCACACGCGTTGCTTTGCAGTATCACAGAAAATTCTGTTGGGAGAAAATAAACACGGAGCGATTTAGGTCAGTTTTTTGGATGTAAAATAAAAGACCGTCCGGCCCATAATGACATTCTGTGGCATTGCGTATTCATTTACGTTTTGTATACACTTGTTTTATTAAACTAAAAAAAAATCTAGAAGCTAAACCTTCGGTAGTAGCCCGGCTAGCTCAGTCGGTAGAGCATGAGACTCTTAATCTCAGGGTCGTGGGTTCGAGCCCCACGTTGGGCGCATTTCATTTTGGAAAACTAAACTGTAATTAGTAATTAAATTAAATAATACCATTTCAGGTTGAAATAATCTGTTGTAATTGAACAAAGAGACGTGTTAACGCAAGTAGCAGAGTGTAATCTAGGTTAAATCCGTGGTACAATCATATGGAGTATATTTTATGCTAAAATAAATAAATGAATATATTATCGAAATAAATAAATAAATACTGTATATTTATTTATTTATGTATTATACACATCCAGACACTTCATGCAAGATACCTCGACTGCTAGTCTCTGAAAACATTTGACAGAGGCAACAGTCAGTTACACATTGTGGGTGGTAAAATACTTCTATTGATTTCTCAGATAGCTGGAATCGGATTGCTTTCAGTGAACAAACGGAATGGCATGTCTGTGACCCGCTGTGGCCAGCACCATTCACACCTCTCTGCAAGGTCTGTAAGTATTAGCAGGTATGTTTTGTACACATGATAAAGCGTCATGTAAACAGAAGTGATAAAAAAAAAAAATAATAATCGATATTGGAATTGAATGTCCCACTTTACCAAAACATGTACACATTTAGACTGTTTAAATGTACTAGACAGCCTGTTGAAAAACGTATACATTGACTACAGCATATACACATTCTAAAAACATGCATACAATTCTGGGGTATTGGAAAAAACTGCAGTACGCCGATTATAAATTCAAAACAGTATTAGGTACGTAAGTGATTGTATTGTTTTATAGGGCAGAAATTACATTGAAGTAAAACAGAAGTTGCACGTCCTTTATTATTATACTTACTATAAATATTAAAACAGGGACATAAAAATGAACTTGCTTGGCCCGTACGGGGATCGAACCCGCGACCTTGGCGTTATTAGCACCACGCTCTAACCAACTGAGCTAACCGGCCACACGCGTTGCTTTGCAGTATCACAGAAATTACAAGAGGGCAGTATTACGAGCGCTGCGCAGAAGAGAATTCTGTTGGGAGAAAATAAACACGGAGCGATTTAGGTCAGTTTTTTGGATGTAAAATAAAAAATTAAAGTATTACAGATAGCCCAACCAGAAAAGTAATTAAAAAAACACAGAGACAATGAGTTAACCAGGCAAAATAAGCTTTAAATACACAGAAGTGTTGATACAACAGATAATCGTATGAAGAGACAATACCACAGATGCACTTTCAAATTCCTGACGCAAGAGGACATGCGGTCGCAATGGTAAAGTGATGGGCTGCTATCCTAATTAAATAAAATTTGAATTGTAAAAACTAAATTGTAATCGTTCAGTCTCTTGAGCTACCGCAGCAGCCCTGTTCGGTCCTGCCTGGCTGGGGGAGCCCCGGGGCTGTGTCGCGGCGGGGGGCTGAGATGCAGGGAGGTGGCTGTCCTGACCGGGCAGCAGTCTCTGGAATCTCCTGGGACACATCCAGCCACTTCATGCAAGATACCTCGACTGCTGGTCTCCGAAAACATTTGACAGAGGCAACAGTCAGTTACACATTGTGGGTGGTAAGATACTTCTATTGATTTCTCAGATAACTGGAATCGGATCACCATTCACACCTCTCTGCAAGGTCTGTAAGTATTAGTAGGTATGTTTTGTACACAGGATGTTAAATTGCAGTCATTCTTGCTGCAATCACTCCATGCTGTTCATTTGTATTTTCTGGTGTAAGTCTGCGCTTCCAACAGCAGACCACGTTTATGCTTTGGAGTGTTTCCCGTCTTACCCGCTGCTAGAGCTCGTCTCGTGAGGTGGGGCTCTGCAGTCCCGCATTGCTGCTGGAGCCCCTGAGGGTCTTGTGTGAGCCGCGCCAGTCTGTCCGCACAGAGTCATCGTCCCACAGCGTGGAGGTCTCAGTGTCGCTGACCCACTCCGGTTCCCCGGCGTAGTGACAGGGGAACACCAGCAGGGGGTGCGTCGAGAACACCTGCAGGTTCCGGTTTGGGAAATGCTGCTTGTATTCCTCACTGGAATGAATAACGTTATTGGTGAGAAAACCGTCTGATCATATTCATTTCTAACCAGACGGAAGAGCAGGTTGGTTCAGCGTCTGTATGAAATTAAACATCACACGTATCGTAATGTTTTCTTGCTGTTTAGATTCACTTTGTATCCTTTTCTGTTTCAGCCATCACATCCTGGTGTCTTTTTAAAAGCACCCGTGTCCTCAATGGAGCTCTAATAAACATGTCTAATCACTATATAGTACTCAAGAGTGTAACATGTCCTTCCGAAACACTCTACCCCTAGTTTAAAAAAAGTCACTAGGAGGTAATGAGTGAAACAGAAAATTATATACAAAGTACAAAGACAAGAACACATGAGTTCTCCGATAAACACAATGCAAACTATCTTTGATTACATGACCATACTAAGTTGCTCTTTAAGCTTGAAACCTGACATAAAAGCCAGTCTGAAGCTTTACAATTCAAAAGTAAAATTCCAGAATGTCACAGCCAGCCTTTATGGAGCATTGATTTGATTGGTTTGAGCTGTTCATAAAGGTACTGTCGCAGGGTGAAGGTGGGTTAAAGAAGTCAAAGGCACTAGAGGGAGTGGCTCATATGCCCTCACCAAGATGAAGCATGGCTTAAGCATACGGTCTAGTCGTGGTGGCCATCTTGGGAAGGGCGGAAACAGGTGTTACAGGTTGTGCTAATATCAAAGCTGGGTTACGTCTAAGGTGACCATATGGCTCTGTGTTCAGTGGGACAGTTCAGGCTTTACAACTCATAACCCAGTGTATTCAGGTATATTTTACCTGTCAACTCAATGCATTCTGGTACTAAATTATAATTGTAAATAGTGTGTGTGTGTGAGAGAGAGATTCACCAGCAGCAAAAAAAAACAAATACAGAGTATTTCACTAAAACTTTGGATTTGTGTTGTTGTTGTTTCCATCACACACCCTTCCCCTTCACAGCCACCCTCTAGGAGGTAGCTGATTGGCTGACTGCCTTGCCATGTGTTATTATAAGACATAAAGGCAATAGTGGCAAAATACACAAAAAGAGTCCAGAGTAACCAAGTAATTTAGCAGTTTTCCCATACTTTTCTTGTGGTTATGCAATATATTTGCCATAGTTTCCCATGCTTTGCAATGCTTCTTATCATGCTTTATCATACTTCTCTGGGCTTTATAATGCATGCCTGTGCTTTACAATGCTTTCTTTCTGGTTGATTACACGTTGCTAGGCTTACTGCAGGTCACTTTTATTATGGCAGACACATGCACAGATGTGAGAAAGAGGGGGCGGGAAACAAAAATAAGAAGGGATAGGGAGGGGGAAGGGACCATTGCACAGCAGCAAGAGAGGAGAGAGCTGCAGCACTGCTCCTTTAATTGCTTCCAGAACAACTCTCAGAATATCTGAAACAGTCCCAGCTCAGCGATCAATGCCAACACAGGCAGGGAATTCCACAACCAGATGGAAAACATACAGGACTGTTATTCATTTCCTAAAGACAAATCAAGTTTATGAAGGCAAAATATATTAGCTCCAGTGTCAGGGCTCTCAAACACTTTTCACCTCAATACAACAATGAGGAACAAGCCGGGCTTCTTTCCAGAGCCAGAATGTTGGATTTGGAGTGTGCAGACACTCACATTGTTACTAACTCCCTTTAGCATTCTTTAAGCTTTTATTTTATTTTTATTAAAGTGGAATTAAACCTCTTTAAAAATATGTAGCTACACAACACAAAACAAAGCTTCCCCTGTTTGCCCTACATAAGTATTGACTACCAATCTATGACAAACTCACAGTGTGATTTTATATAGAACCTGTCGTGATCAAACCAACTGAACAGTATCAGTGTTTTTTTTGTATTATCTTATTATCTTTTACTGTTTGATATAAAATAATTCTGATTTCCCTGCCTGATTTCTATAGAAATGTGTCACACTCCCATTGTGCAGTGAATTGTGGAATTGTAGTCCCAGGCAAGGTTTAACCTCTGATCAAACAAATACATCTCCCAGCATACAACACCAGTAGAGAATCAGAGTGATTAGCTCTTACGTAGCTTTTTATCTTCATCTTGCTAGGACAGGCAGAGCTCAAGGGGGATGGTCTCAGTACCATTATCTCTCACCTTTCTAACAATCTTTAAATGACAGAGTTAGCGCTTATGTGTACAGGACCCATTGTTTTCAGTGGTAGTATCTAGATTAGCTGTTTAGATCAGACCCACCAATGTCTGCACAGGGTGCCAAGTATATTCTTTGGAGCTCTAGAGAACCTATGAGATTTAAACTCTTCTGTTTCAAACCACTGAATTAAATCCAATCTCTGGCTCTCCTTTCGGAATCTTTTCTGTCTGGTTCTGGCAGGATATAGCCATAATTTTTTTTGCTGCAGAGGTTTGTTATTAGATCAGCATCTAAGCATCTACAGTGGGTCTGAAGCCAGCTTCTAGCTCTCAGTACATTACAGTGGAAAATGACTCTGATTTCAGAATTCTCTGCTAAGCCTATTAGTGGCAAGGCTTCTTTAACAGTAGTACACTTCTTTATACTTTAAATATCATTTTATAAATTAATCAAAGTTCAAATCTAGCTTACATCAAAATGAGGAGGAATCATTTGTTAAACATTTATATTTGTTTCTAAGCATTTAAATCACTGTCAAATAAATGCACGGGAGGCTTCTCATGACAGCTTTGTTGATTCCCAATGTGTTCAAGGTTAATGGTTTAAAAGCAGCCTGCAGTCCTGAGCTGGAAGAATGTCAAACAGACCTGTCTGGAATGTAGAGGCTTTGTGTTCATTCTGAAAGGAAGGTGGAGGCGATTCTCTCAAACACACTGGAGATGTGACAGATGGACTCAATACAACCTGGCACTTGAGTTTACGGCCAGGTCTTAATGGCTGGTGAAAACAAACTGACAAAGACTACAATATCAGCATTAAGGGGACTATATGGTTTGGTATGTAATGCATGTAGTTTGTAAAACGTAAAAGTAACATGCATAACCACGTCAACACATTAACTCTCATTCGCATATGTAATGTGGAATACGCATTTGAGTATTCCACATTATGGAGCAAGCATTTGCGTATTCCATATTATGTATCATGCATTTGCGTATTCCACATTATATCCCCATATAAAGACTAGAAGAGAGTTTATAAAATCCATCCCCATATGAGGCTGCCATGCATGAAGGGTTAAACAATACTGTAGCGCAGCAGCTGCCTAGGTCAGCATGTGAGACCCCACAGGGAAGCTTGCTTGATTAGCAATACATTCGACAATGTAAATAAGCCACAGGGACAGCTGTTTACAATGTAACCCATATCAGGTCTCCTGTCTCTAAATTTGACATTTCTTTATAGGAATATCAGCCCGTCCCTGATTCTGGGTGCATTACGCTCGCTGGGCAGATGTTTTCTTGGCTCTAGATTCCTAGCTCACTGCCAATGAGAAAGATTAGCACACTAACTTCTGGCTTGTGTGGAGTTTACAGCAAGGGGTGTACACTCCACTGCTAAGATAATTTAGGTTATATTAGTCTCAAAACAGTTTCAGTTTAAAATAATCTTTTATGAGTTATTTACTTTGCAAACACAAATATACATGCATGTTTCTTAACTCTAATATAACAAATAATAATAACAATAATTGATTCATAATTGATAAATAAAGTGAAATATTTGCCAACAGTCACCAGCTCTCTTTCTACTCTGGGTTTAAGAACAAAAGTGTTTCTACACACTTAGATTTGACTTGTGTGTCCCACTGGCAACTCCCATTAGCGTGACCAACCCAATATTAAATGAGTACAAAGCTCTGGTGTTGATTTTTGATGCCCTCAAGTAGCACAAACACATTATAATGCTGATTAGTCTGGGCAATGATCCATGGGCACAGCGTCCGGCCCCTGTAGATTCCTACAGTTCAATGTGGGGGTGCACTTACTTGGGGTGTTTGTCGTACATGAGGGGCAGGAACTCATCGATGGGTACCATCTTGGAGAGCGGCTCTGCGTTGAGAAGTTTCGTTGCGCCCTGCAGTGAGATCACGTAGGACAGGGTCCAGTAGGAGTAGCCCGCCTCCACCAGGTTCCGTACGTTCTCCACTGGCTGTTCCTTAGTGGGGTTCACCTGCTTCCGACCCAGGTATCTGTGTGCCAGTGGAACACCCGCCCAGTTAAAGCAGCGGAGCTGCAAACACACTGCCAACCCCTCGCCCCACTGCTCTGCGGAACCCTTGGGCGCTTGAGCCAGTGGCCAAAACTGTCACCAAAAGATGCGTTCATTGCTTCTGAAATGAATCAAAGCACTTGGTGCTAACAAAATATTTCCAGTAACTTTTCCCTGATATATACTGACATCATTTCGTAGGTATCAGATTTTCCTATTTGAAAAGCACACACATTATTGTAAAAGTGAATTTTTTAGGCAATTTCTTTGAAGCTGTTAGTGAAAATAAAACTCTCCTTGCAGATACTTCAGTGCTATGCTTCCTACCAGCTTAAATGACATTGAATAAAAGCATCTAGATTTTAAGAAAAACATATATTTTAAAATATGCTCAGGAAGTAATTGTCTAAAAAACATGAAGAATTCAGAATTGTTTTTCCTACAAGGTCTCAAACTACAAGAAGCAACTCTGTACTTTGAAGACAAAAAGCAGCATTAATAGAGACTCACATGAGGTCCCAGTCTAGCTCCACAAGGTCAATCTCCTCCATCAGCCTCAACAGCCTCTTCTTGAAGTTGCCTTGGAAACGGACGTCGTCCTCAAACACCACGGCCCGTTCCAGCTGTAGGTCCACCATCTGAGGAGACAGGAAACGAGATAATACTTCCTGCCATACAGGACCCTGGAGGACCTACAGTGCTCACTTCGGGTGCGTGCTTAAACTCAACCTGGAATAGCAACGCCACTAGAAATCATTCCTACTCTCAACGATGACGGCTGTTGAATTTCAGTGCTGGCTCAACATTGACTCATAACTCTAGGAGCTGGGGAGCTCAACCACGGCATCCACAACAAGCAGAACACTGCCTGTAACAACGCTTTCTACTGTATAGAAATGTATTTGAAAGATACAGATCACGAGGGACAGCCTATTTTCAGTCACAACACATAAAGTACAGTTATTTTTTAATGCATTTAAAATCTCATAGTCTATCTTCATTCAACAAAGCATTCCTGACTGTTCGAATTACCTTTCAGTGCTGTTTCTGTTGACTCAACGTTGAACACAAAGATTGAGTTAGGCATGCAGCCTTTTCTACCATTGATTCATATTTTATACAATCACCCGCTGGTTTATCAAAGCATGACTAGTGAAAATCAAAGAGGCAGGCCACTTATTTCTTACTTGCTAGTAGACATTTTAAACAGATTTGTAAATAAGGGCCATAAGTGTGAACAAAAAAAAAAAGTTTTTAAATATACCAAATATAAACCTTGCACTGCTGTTGTATTAAACATGTTATTATGAATAAATGCTGTTTCCAGAATCTGTCTCTCTTGTGGTTTGCTATGAATCATTTCTTTTGTCAACAAACCACAAGTGATGGACTCAAGCTGCAAACATCTTGCATTAACTGCTGTGTGAGAGCTGTAGAAATGCTGAAATTACCTGAAATGGGACGAGCCTCCAGTGTCCCACGTGTTCACCCTAAAGGGGAACTACCATGTTTCCATTTCCCTTACTGTGCTATGGTGTTTGCAATCATTGTGAGGCAGGTCTACACAAACACAGCTAATAAAACCAGTGATGGTACAGAACAGAGGCAGGTCTACACAAACACAGCTAATAAAACCAGTGATGGTACAGAACAGAGGCAGGTCTACAAAACACAGTGGGAAACAGCTAATAAAACAAAAGTTACTCTGGTTATACACACTGTGGCCGCGTCTTCATTAATACTCAAAGGTCGTTTCACAAACACTGTTGCCTGTCACAAACAATCAGTCCTGCCTCATAAGCCCCGGGAGGGGGACAGTGTGTCAGTGCCTCTCTTTTTAAAGCGAGATGCTCCACTAGAATACGCCCATCGGCTCTGGTCAGAGACCTGCAGCCGACCAATCCCCAGCTGCCGTTCCCTGAGAAGCCAGTGACAGTACGGAGTCTAAAATATACAGTCCAAGGCAGAATCTTCTAGACAAGTTCACATGCAGGTCATGACAGGTAAAAAAAAAAAGCTTCGTAATAACACAATATTGGATCAAAAGGTAGCAGAACGGCTCAAAATAAATGCAAACATCGCAAAAAGACAAAGAACATTTGAACAAAAAGACACTGTTCTTTGTTCACTCTGTGAACAAAGATCTCCTGCTGTAACTGCAGTGGCAGGATCATGAATTCACAAAAACATGTGTAGCACTGCACACTTGAATAAACAGAGATAGAGGCAGTCTGCTGCTGTCTGGAAATCACTGAGATGCAGGCTGTTTCGTTTCACATAAAAGTGAAGGGAGGATGATTCGAGCTCAGTTCTGTATCCCAGGGGGTTGGAGCTACGCTGACTTACCTCCTTCCAGATGTTGTAGTGGCTGAGGAAGCAGCCCACCTCCCCCTTAGTGAGGGTCCGGCCTGAGAAGGGGTCATAGTACCCAGGAAGCAGGTCCACCCCCAGCTGCTTAATATCACTGCTATTCAGAGCTCTGGAGGGGAGGGAGAGAGAGACAGTGAGAGAGGCAGTGAGGCTCTGCTTTCACCCAATTTAAATCACCCAATTTAAAAGGCATGTCACATGCAGACAAGCTAAAAGAATTGAATCTATTCAGTCTTGAACAATCTGATTTAAAAGTTCAAAATTCTAAAAGGTATTGACAATGTTGACCCGAGGGACTTTTTCGACCTAAAAAAAGAAACAAGGACCAGGGGTCACAAATGGAGATTAGATAAAGAGGTATTCAGAACAGAAAATAGGAGGCACTTTTTTACACAGAGAATTGTGAGGGTCTGAAACCAACTCCGCAGCAATGTTGTTGAAGCTGACACCCTGGGATCCTTCAAGACGCTGCTTGACGAGATTCTGGGATCAATAAGCTACTAACAACCAAACGAGCAAGATGGGCCGAATGGCCTCCTCTCGTTTCTAAACTTCCTTATGTTCTTATGTACTCTATTCTTATTTTTTCAATCTGTATCAAATCCTATGCAGGCCCACTTGTTCAATTTAGCTCATTTAAATTGTTCCTATGCCGCATCAATTTTTGAAAGTGAGCACCATCTTAAACAGCTTCCCTGTTCAGAATGTTGTTTAGCACCCTGAGATGTGATAAATACTAAAGATGACATCGTTTAGAAATGGCGCTAACACAGGATTTGATGGAAACAATAAGAATGTGGCAATAGTTAATTTCTGCACAAATACCCTATGCAGATTGTTATTTCCATGCAGAATTCCCAAAATATTTGCCCTTTTATCCCAGGACTTTGCCAAATACACAAATGTAATTTTCTATATCGTAAAGTGGTAACTGAAATTACCAAAAACAAATGACTGAAAGAAAGAGTTTACCCTCCGTCCACTGCGTCCATCACTTTAACGTCGATGTCCTGCTCATAGAGTGACCTCACCATTCTGTCCCTGCGGTCCGGCCGCCTGCGCAGGTTAATCAGGTACACCTGCCAGGAGACAGGGGGCGCAGTCAACAAGGAGAGGGAAACCCACCCATCCACACACATCCAGAATACTGGAACCATGTTGCAAAAAACAACACTGCACCCTAGTGCCATGACTACGATATACACAAGGGGGCACTGTCTCTAATGCCCTGACTGGGTTATACACCAGGGGGCACTGTCTCTAATGCCCTGACTGGGTTATACACCAGGGGGGACTGTCTCTAATGCCCTGACTGGGTTATACACTAGACCGAGTCCCTGATGATTGTTTTTCTACAGTAGGGGGCCATGTCCCATAGGCAGCTCTTACCTCATCAAATCCCATCTTGTCTGGGTGACGAGGAGGCAGGAAAACATGCTCGGAGGGGTACATGGGTGGTCCATCAACTGCAGGAACAAACAAAATGAATCAGTGTTGTGATGTCAAAAGTTTCTTATTCTGCCTTGTGAAAGATACAACAATATCTTATTTAAGAATGTTTGTGAGTCTGACTGACTGAGGGTTAAGGAATTAAACTAACAGTGAACTCTCTCATTTCCAAATTCTGAATCTAACAATGCCTCATGGTGAGTTTTTGAAGGTAGGTAATGGTACCTAAAACCCTGGGCACCTCTCCGTTACAACTGTACCCACACCCATCCTTGATCTGTTTTTCCTGCTGAATTTTCAACTGGTTAACATCGGACTGGAACTGATGCCTTTCATTTTGTTGTCTGTATATAGATTTGCAACGAGGACAGTCATTTTTGTAACATTATTAAGCTTTAAAAATATATATTTTTTTATAAAAAAACCTTTCCTGAGAAACAACAAACAAATAAAAGCCCACCAGAGAGAACAGAGAAGATTCCTACACAGACAGGTTCTGAAGCAGGTAAGGAAGAGACCCCACTCACTCATGGCCTCCAGCTGCAGGTGTACGAAGTTGCCCCGATCGTCCTCGTTGGTTTGGTGTGGCTTCGCCGGCACGTTCAGGTAGCCGTAGCGCTGCTTGTTACACAGGTACATCTGCACACCTGGGGAACAACACAGCTCTGTCAGAATCACACTTACAGTCCCTGTGTGGGGCTTGTGAATGAACATAGAGGGACAATACATAACACAGCACTGTCAGAATCACACTCACAGTCTCTGTGTGGGGCTTGTGAATGAAGATAAGAGACAATACATGACACAGCACTGTCAGAATCACACTCACAGTCTCAGTGTGGGGCTTGTGAATGAACATAGAGGGACAATACATGACACAGCACTGTCAGAATCACACTCACAGTCTGTGTGGGGCTTGTGAATGAAGATAAGAGACAATACACGACAAAGCACTGTCAGAATCACACTCACAGTCTCAGTGTGGGGCTTGTGAATGAAGAGAAGAGACAGTACACGACACAGCACTGTCAGAATCACACTCACAGTCTCTGCGTGGGGCTTGTGAATGAACAAAGAGGGACACTACACAATACTGGCTCACTTGTGACCTGAGCTGGACTCAAACTTTCAGACAGTAGCCACAGGTTTCAGTTTCCATAGTTTTTTTAAATGTATTTATTAGGTTCTCTCTCCAGCTGTAGCCAGTGTCTCCCTCGCTTTCTGCTGTGTGAAACCTCCCATATGAATAACTAGACAATATATTCCATTGTAATAATAAATTACACAACTATAGTATACAAAACTATAGATACTGTAGCCTTAAAATGTAAATGAGTGAACAATGTTGGTGCCACTTATGAACCTTGATATCTTGCCCAGAAGGTAATATTTCTTATTGGAGTTTATTTATCTTCTGTATGGAAAAATCAACTTTAAACTCAAATTCAAGATATTTTCTTGGCAGACCCTTATACAAGCTACCACAACAATATTGTAGTATACATTTGGAGTTTCCTGTAATACTTATAGTTTTGTGTCTGGTTAACCAGACTTAACAAACCTTTACAAACTGGACTGCGATTCACTGTGCTTATATAAGTACTATCATTTTACTTTGCTTTGCTACACTTTGTTGCCATGGTACCTGAGACGCGGCAGGAGAAGGCGAAGGCGATGATGTCATCGAAGGGCCAGGAGTAGTCAGGGTGGGGAGGGTGGAAGGCCAGCTTCTTAACCCCTTCCTTGCGCAAGTCCAGCAGGAAGGTGGAGTGCACCATGGGAACGGGATAGCAGCCGCGGCGATGCCGGTGTCTGGTAGGGAAGTACTCTGCTGTGCGACGGTAATAACCCTGCACATCCAGACACACAAACAGACAGAAGGGTCATTTTACAGCAAAGACCACAGAACACCATAGTGGGATCCAATTATATTTTATACCTGTTATCAAAGTTTGGCTTAACATGTTGCTTATAGGGGAGGCATACTGTACAACTGAAGTTTCATGAAAGAAACAATTTTAGAAAATACTTTTCTTAACAAAATTTTAAATATATTGCAATGCCAAATCGCACATAAATGCAATTTTGCAGTAGCAGATTTGAAATGTTGCTTCTTACGCTGTAGAGGTGGTTGGGCAATAAGGCCGGGGTCGCTAGGTGGAGTGCAGACGGGTTACCTGAGGAGTGATGCCACACCAGTAGTTGGAGTAGGCGGTCTGAGAGTCGAGCATGGGTGCCATCACAGACTTGTTCTCAGCGATCATCAGACTCAGGGTCTGCGGGTTCGTCAGGATGTTGTCTGTGTCAACATACTGAGAGGAGGGAGGGAGGGAGAGGGGGGAGAGGGGAAAGCACCTTGCAGTCAGGGAATTGGTGGTTCATTTAAAAGTGCACTTGAATAGCAATTTCTACCTTTTGTTTAGCTTTTTTATATTAACTACTTTGTGTTCATTGTAGACTTTTGATTACCAGCATATTTATTGATGTTACTTGATTTCATTTGCTCGCTATTTTTTGGGCCCTCGTTCTAAAAATGGTCACCCTCAAGCGTTGATCAAGTCTGTCTATCTGTCTGTCACACTGAACATGGACACAACACTGCATCAATCTTCACCAAACGTTTATCACACACTCCTACAGTTTATACAAATATGGATACACTTTTAGGTACCTCGATTATGCATGGACTAGTTATATTGATCAAGATGAAAACTCTAATCACTAAATTGACAGCAGATTAAATCAAATGAGCAATCAAACAATGTAGGACAATCTGATCTGAACGGCTATATGATAATGAATTGCCAAAGACCTGTCTGAATTCTATAGAGCAATGAGTACTTATACAGTAAATGCAACTGCTCATCTTACTCAAGGGGTTTCACTAGACGTATCCTGCTGCAGTGCTTACCATGATGTAATCAGCCCACTGTTTCTTGGCGTAGTTGAGTGCTGCCTGTTTGAGTTTCATGAGGTACTCATATCTGCCGTTGGTCCAGTGCTTGGGCCCCATCTCTCCTGGGTAGGACCTGCACACACATAGCTACATTACAACAGGCTCTAATCTGGCTCTAACACTGCTCCGATATGTACAGGGCAGCTGGATTGTTTAAGCATTAATGTCCAGTGCAGTGGTCAATACCTGATAAACTGAACAAATGTTTGTGCATGAGTGCATAAATGTGTTACTAGATGATACTTTGGTCAGGATTGCTTAGGCTGCTTGAAATGTATGTTGTGTTAAAAGCGAGTTCAAGATTCTCACTAGAGGACGTCGACTGTAGCACAGTGAGCACTCTACTGTGAACCTGATTGGCTAAGACGATTCAAGAGTTTAAAAACAACTTGTAATTTAATTAGGTTTACTTCAGGTGCCCTGCACTCTAAACTAGAAAGACACTCAGGGTGTTTCCAACAAACCCGTACAGTTCCTTATTAACTGTAACCTAGCAACTAGCAGAGGTTCTTGTTGATTGGTTGACTTCTGAAAAATAACCATTTAAGACTAATGATGAATGTCTCATTTAAACAAGCGACAAATTTACAAGCTGAAAAACTGAGGAAGTACTCTGTTTACCCATTGAATATTACCTTACTGGTAACCCATAATAAAACTGTCAATCCTTCACAAGTATTTAATTCAACTAACTTTTCCACAGTTCACCAGAGGCAGCTTGGAGAATACTGTCATGACTTCAATCATACACAAAACAAAAAGCACCTATACTTACAGAGACCTAGTCTAGAATCTTTATGCTAAGCGATCCCTAAGCAGTCAAGTAAAATCAGTATCTCTCTAGTTGAGAAGCTAACTTCTGGTCTGGACTCACGTGGGCTGGTCCATGGGTCTCCACTCCACGTTGTGATAGTATATCTGCATGACTGTCAGCCATTCCCTCAAGATTGCCGTGGTGTTGTCAATGTTGTGATCTGTCGCCGCCCTGGTAGAGTGGATTGAGAGATACAGTGCAATGGATTTATGGAACCTCCTTTGCAGCGGCAGGGGATCTGCAAACTCATACAGGGTCCACTCACATGAGTGCCTCATTATAACAAAATGTTATACGAAGGAAAACACCTTTTAAAAACACAGCTTTCTTTAACTACTTTACACTTCCTGAGCTATAGCTGAACTTGAGGTTATTTATAACCTACTGCTGGAGGCAACAGCAAGGACATGCCTGTTTCGCCCACAGGTTGACTGAGGGGGTAAAGTTTCAAATGAGGGGAGGAGCCCCGTGTCTTATGCTACAAAACTATGGAAAACAGTAAACAGTAAACAGACAGGGAGTTCTATCTTAGTGGAAAATCAAGCAGCGTTAAGGGAGACTGCAGATTTAATGAATGTCCTGTATTAATTAAGACAATGCACTAATGCAATTCTACTACAGAGCTTTGAGTAGATTTTAAGAAAGTCATGGCTAGAGCAGGGAGTCGGTCGGTCAACCTCACATTTGTAGTCAATGTGTTCAAACAACAGGCTGCCTGGGAGGTTTTTAATCTGGGCGTATGCAGAGTAGTGACATCACTGGATCTGAGTGCATGCATGGAGTTTCAGGTTTCTACCACAAACAGTTTAGCTGTGGCCAGAGGGCAGTGTAGTCCAGACACAGAATGTGGGTACATGCACAGAGCCCACTTATATTAGGAGTCAAATGCCTCGGACCATACATAGCCTAGTCCCACAGTTCCATTCTATAATGTCACAGAGTCAGGTAGTTCTATGTTTCTGTCTGCCACTGGGCCTGAGTTAAACAATATGTGTTTGGCAATGAGTAAATCAGATGGTGTAGGTTTGGCACATTTCATAATTCAGCCTCATGCATGTGCCTATTGTACTGCAGGGGGTTGAGATACTGTACACATACTCAACACTTTAGAAAATACTTATTTTTACATTTTGAAAAATTATGTTAACTCACTGAATTTTCTCAAAGTTGAGAAGTATTTAATTGAAAGTCAAATACAAAAATATGTTTTTTTTTTGTTTTGTTTTTTTTTTACTGATTTGTATACTAGTCAGAGTGGCAATGATTGAGCCAATGAGAAAGCTGCACATTAGGCTGTGTAGCCAATCAGTAAAAGTACAAGGATGAGTTTTGCCTGAGAGACAACGGGCCATACTCACAAAAAGTTTTGTTGAATTTCTTAAAAAAAAATTAAAAATATTAATTAAATGAGGCTTGCAGATCATGATATGTTTTAACAGTTTTAGATATGATTAGAAATGCACATTTTAACCTCAGTTAAAACATAGTCAGTTAAAGGGCAATGTGTGAACATGCTGATGCAGAGAGTCTGTATGCAGTGGCAGCTGGGCAACTGTTGTAAGAATGCGTAATCTTTAATAGAATCCTACACTAATGTAAGTGTGAAGTGACTTACTTTATCTGGTATGTAAAGAGGAGTGACTTCACTACAGGGAACCTTTTTATTAAGGCCAGTCATGGGACGAACACATATTTTGAAATGTTCTAATTCTATGTCTTAGATGTAATAGATTTTTTAAACCTGTATAAAAACGGACATCATGTATTCAGTGGGTTTGTTTAATAAAATGTTTGTTTATAGCAGGTCGAATTAGAGATCTAGCTTAACACATGTCTTTATGCTTGGGACAGCAGATGGTGGCTTTAATACTCAACATAGGGACGACTTCCCATTGCTCTCAATAGGAGTAAATCGGGACTGTATAAAAGTGGCCTTCACTGTCAGGTGGTGTTTGTAATGAGGAGTGAAGCAAGGTTTCAGTGCATATACCTGTCACTAGGGATATTAAATCAATAGAAATACCGCACGGGCTTTCTCAGTCAACCCTGCATTCTCTGGAACCTTGCCTACACTAACAAACGTGTACAAAAGACACAAGCATGCCGCCTGGCACAGTTTACACAGCGAGTCTATATTAGCAGTAATGAATCTCACTATGTATAATGATAGTGTGCGATATTATAAGAGTCGCTGCTAGTGTTGTTTTGAACAATTAATTCAAGGTAAAACGCATGTAACTCTTTGCCTGTGTGTGCATATTCTACCTAACAAACATTCACTGCGATATTACTGCTAGGAACTTCGTGTGTAAATTGTAACTTTGTAATGCAGTACAACTTCAGTGCCTAGCAGAATTCCAGCTACTGTAGGTACAGAAACACTGGCCTACCCAACTGGTACTGTATATAAAACCAGTGTACATACACTCATCTATAGGTTACTGTAGGTTACATGAAAATCAATATACGGCTATTCTCATACTCGGTTCTGCAAAATGTTGCAGTATTTTGTTTTGTAAAACTGCAGCTATTCAGTTGTTGGGCCAGGGCATAAATTCACATACGTACACAAACCACATGAGATCTGCCCGCTTGGTGTATAGCATACAGCATTTAATGCATCTGCACTTTCAGCTTTCTCATACCGCTGAATAGAAATGAGTCTGTTCTAACACTGCATGACTCAGAGAAGCCCACTTACCACACGGATATTCTGTCTTTCGGGTAGTCGAGTCTCTCTATCGCTCCCAGATAAAACGGCAGGGAATGAGCCGCGTTCCGCGCAATGATGGCCAGCACCACCGTCGGTTTCTGTATGGTAGATTCCTGAGGTTGCTTCTCTTCGGAAAAATACCCCCGAAGTCCTGAAAATGCCCCCAAAAAGACGTACAAAAACACAGGCAACATGATCCCAAAATCCGTGTCAAGGTTTTTTCTCTGTTGGAAAAAACTAATTCGCTTAAGTTATACGCGTCAGCATTTAGAAAAAACAAAAAACTTTTGCTAAACTTTGATAACACACCTCTCTCTCTCTCTCTCTCTCTCTCTCTCTCTCTCTCTCTGTCGTTACAAGGAGGAGTTAGTCGTGTGCTGTATTGGTATTGAATTACAGTATGTGGGTTATATATTTTGAGGGTCTTGCGTTTTGTTTTATTCCAGAGTGTCTTTGTAACTTTAATTGTTTTTTAGACACACCCAACCAGACTGCGGAATGGGTTGCTGTGATGAAGAACACGAAGCAACACGTCAGACTGCAGAGAAAAAAGTCACTGTGGAACACACTTCAAATTGTACATTATACTGCTAGAACTAAACGTTATAAATGATGCACACTTAAGTCCCGTTATAAAAAGAGTACCATAGCAAAAGACAGCATCACAAAGTGTAATACGGCCCTTTGAAAGCATTGTAAAGCAGAGGTGAGCCTTATGAAGCCCAGAGAGATATGGTAATGCATATTTAAAAAAAAAAGTCAAACCATGGAAACTGTGTAAAAATATAAATACATTTTTTAAATGTGTACATTCAGATATAATTTATAAATCTTAAAATATTTAGCAACTTTTCAACATTTAAATGCTAAATCTTTATTTAAACATAAATACGGGTATATATAGCTGTAAGCAAATAAATCTGAATTTCTGAACTTAAATAATTAACTAAATCTTAAATCTCGAAAAAAATTATTTAACATGTAGCTAAATATTTAACTAAATCTTTAAAAAAAGGCGACTGTCCAGGAGAACTCATTGAGATGCACAGTATTGTAACATTTATTTTCAAGAGCTTCCAGTATCTCACGGAGGAACTGTCTTCCAAACGGAAGCAGATCTAAACACTATTAATTCTGCTGATCTCAACCCCCACCCCACCCCCTCAGGGCTGATTTATTGATTGTTTATTAACATCACTTATATAACAAAAACACAACAGAGATTAAGAGACTGCTATTAGAATATACTAAGAACTCTTTGGAGTGTTGTATAACAAGCTGTGTTAAGAGCATCGTGTCCAGTGTGTAGCACACCGGCGCTGGCTGCTTTAGCAGACTGTCAGGGGTCAAACACAGTTGATGCAGCAGGGATGAGGCAAGCCTCTCTGGGTGGGAAGCTCCCTGTAATATTTGAACAATGCATACTGAACCAGCTGGAACTTGGATTTTCCACCCCCCAAGGCTAGCAAGATGTGTTGTTAAGAAACACATAGCAGAGTGCAGGTGTCAATGCTGTGAATAAGCAGATCACCCAGAACCCTGTCATTCATACACAGGTCATAATAAAACCCTGATAAAGTGTCAGACACTGAGCCTTTAATAGCTCAGATAAACTGGGATAATGAGCTACATTCATGGGATGGGGGGATACTTTTTGTAAATAATGCCCATAGATATTGTTTGCTGGTCAGGAGCGGTGACTTATGCAGTTCAAACATCTTAACTAGTAGGATCATTTAGAGAGCTTCCATGTTCCAAAGCCAGTGTGACACAGTAAATAAGGATGGCAATAGCAGTGCTAGTAGTAACAAGCATCACCCCTGTGTCAATACAATTTACTTTTTCAAAAATGGTGTTTGTGTGTAAATCAATATGGCCGGCTGACTCTTTTCTTTAAAAACCTTTCAAACTCTTCGGTCAAATGCAAAACTAGCTTATAACTCCTTACAGAATGCATATAGGTTAATGGTTACTATGGAACACAGATAGGAACCCATATATATCTCTATCCGAAAATCACTTTGATCGTGACCCTCTGACCCCTCTTTAAGGTTAAATGTAAAACTAGCTTTTATAACCCCTTACAGTGTGTTTACTATGGTGTTTAAAATATTGTGAGGTAATGAACTAATGCTGTATTTTGAGTTAAAACTGCTCCATAAAACTGATCTGTTGCTGACGCTTGTGCTGCAATGCTAAAGCTTGCCATAATTTCCAACTGGTACTGAGCTATAGGACTTCCAAACTAAGGAATTTGGCTTATCGGTGTTACTATGGTGACCAGACCATTCCATTCATTTATCATTCTGAAGTCCCTATTCCTCCCTGTTCTAAATGTTAAAAATCCCTTAACTTCTGTTACATTTGCAGGTGCTATAAAACTATACCAAAGTTAAACTTTGTAACTACTCTCATGGTCCTACAAGTCAGTCCCAGAGGCAGATGGAAACGTGGTATTGCTGAGAGTGAGTTGGAGAGTGCAGCTAAGAAGAAAGAAGAGTGCAGCTAAGAAGAAAGAAGAGTGCAGTAAGAAGAAAGAAGAGTGCAGTAAGAAGCTTTGACAGATAGTAAAGAGATGTGCCTGAAATGCAGTTAAAAACAAAGTAAATCAATGCTTTTGACATAATCCTGCAGATGTGGCTGCATTGTGGAGGTGTGATCCTATAAGAAGACATGCGGAAGCTGCAGTCCAGAACAGTGGGCAAGCCTGAATAGAACATAGCCAAGGATCAATGCTGCACACAACACTGCTGTTCACATTTATAACATTCCAGTTAATGTGCCATATGGAGTATGAAGGACAGACACACAGGTGGACAGAAGCACAGCAGACAGATGCAATCCAACTTTTCAGTATACTATACCGCTCTTTGCAATACTTAGGATAAGAGCCCATAATAATGACGTTATTAGGATCAAGGTTGAATTCATGCAAGACCATAAAATGCTAGTTTTAAACAAGAACTATACAAGATTGAAACAAGGAAGGATTGTACTCATCACTTCAACAAAATGCGCATAACCCTTTCTATCCTTGCACTATGCAAGACTGACACTTCCATTGTTATCCTTATGTCATCTTTGCATATTTACTGCATGTTGCGCATTGTTATTGTCATTGTTATAGGTATGGATTTTTTTTTTCTCAAGCACCACCAGGGGAATCTGGGGCAAACCCGCTTTGAAAACACTACCATCTAGTGTATCGATTTGTGTATTGCAGATAAGTCACTTTAAAAAAAAACAAACTATCTGGAAAACTCTCCTTCAAGTGGTTATAGCTAAAACAAAAGAATTCCACACATTCCCCATGTTCTGCATTGCTATTCAGACTTTTCCCAGTGGAATTCTGTTTTTCTATGTTCATGTATGTATGAGTTATTTGTTTATTATATATATATATATATATATATATATATATATATATATATATATATATATATATATATATATATATATATATATATATCCCCCTTCTTTATAAAAACATACACGAAATATTCTCTAATACTGGCAATATTTAAATAACTGTTTTACAGTTACTATTTTAATATTATATTTTAGAACTTTACCTGGCTTTGAGCTGTCTTCATTATTCCATTTATATCATGTGAACATGTGACCTTCCCACTCTGAACTGTCGCAATGTCCCAGCACACAGAATTCTCCACAATCTCAAAATAAGTTCCAAATCAGTGGGAGAGATTTAGAGAAGGGGGGTTTAAAAACTCTAGAACTCAGCCAGTCAGAATGATTCCTAACATCCGTAACATCGTAAAGGAAATGTTTAAACACTATTAAAATGACTTCTGAAGTCACGTAGATTTTAACATTATTACAGATCCCCTTTTTTTATCTTGCTGAGAATAGTTTGGTTGTGTTTGTCATGATTATTGGGATATGCAGCTGTCTGGGTGGACCTTCATACTGACTGCTCTCCCGTAGCTGTTCTGTGTGAAGGGGCCGCTGTCCGGTTACGTGACCTACTTACCCCTATTATAATGTCCCGCAGCCAGGAGTCGCCGCTGAGTTTCAGAGGATTATGTGTACAGTGTTATGTGTAGTATTTATTTAAAAGACGACTACTGTTTAGTACAATAGGTATTGTTTCAAGGTTGGGATCCCAAACATGAACAAAGCGGGCCATCAACCCGAGTGGATCAGATTGAGGTCACAATAGGTGTTGCATGGAGCTGGACACCCCGATCAACATAATATGCGATGCTGTTATACCATCCTATTAATTACAAATATACAGAAGCACGCTTATATATGGGGTTACATGTGTATTTATTATGTATTTAATACTACGCAGTGTTTTCGTATTTGACGTGTACTGAGAGCTAAGTGTTTATGAATAATGTATTGCTGAGGTATACAGCTTTAAGGTAAAGGTTGACCTGTCACTGACTATAGACGAGGATCAGTTATTTTGTCTGGAACTCAGGAGGGCCCCGTGACAGCAACTATTTCAAATGAAACACTGTAAGATATGCTGCCTCCGGGTAGCTTTGCTTCGTTGATTGTAACTATACCATTGGAGTGAAGTTTGAACTCAGGCAGTCTTTATAAGGTACGAGACATCATTTTAAAACCTTAACACTCCTTAAGCGTCACTTTCAATTCCGATGTGTAATTACTTTGATTACCAGGAGGGGCAGCAAAGCCCCTGTAAAAACTGTTTAATGATTTGGGGATTTAGGGTCCTTGTCTGTGTATTTTGATATTAAATGTCATAACCTGTTCAAATGAATACAAGAAAGGCTTTGCTGTCCCTCCTTTAAAGTAGAAATGTCGTTCTTCATTCTGTAGCAATCCGCACACGAGAAATCACTTTGGAACACAGTATTGCTGCATGTTTGTGCGCTACATGACAGCATACGTCCACCAGAGGGCACCATCGTCTGTCAGTTCCATTGAGATGCTCTTTGGTTTACTTAGTGAGGATTTCGAAACCTGTTGATCTCAGTCAGAGCACATTGACACGAATCATTTTACAATAACTAACTAATGTATGAAAACCACACCATCCACTGGACACATTTCATCGGTTGTGGGGCCAAAAGGAGGCGCGAAGCCCAAGAGGTCACTTAAGCCCCTTTCACACTGGCATGATCTACCGGATCAGAACCTACCCAGACAGGACCCGGTATCATGTGGGTCGGGTACGAGATTTAACACTGCTTTTGATAAAGCAGGGTTGACCTGGATGACAGAAGCAAGTGCACAATGTGCGTATCAATGCCCTGGAAGCAGCTTATTACTGACGTTTCCATCCAAACTTATCTGGATTGAACCATTGGCCACATTTTTAATTAGAGCAAATGCTTCTAAATCCCTGCTGCAATCTGACTCATGCTGTCTGAATCAACAGCCGTCAAGCAATTTGTCTCGCTCAACCCGGGTCAAACAGTGTCAAACCACATCCTGAGGTGAGCCATTGGGACCCGGGTTAACCCTGGTCCAACTCAGGTACTGGTTTCACACTATGCAGGATTTTGATCCCGTTAGCCAGGACCTGGGTGAAGGGCTTTAGAGAAATAATGGATATATAATACAACTTTATTGCTGTGGTATCAGCATTGTCTCTTGAACAGTAAAGGCCTATACTCAACTTTGCAAGTGTACAAATCTTTATACACACTGGAATATCGGATCGACTAATCAGTGCCCATCAGTGCTCATCCTGTTCTCAGTAGCTGACTGATCTCAACACTTTTTCAAGTCTGCTCTTAAAGGGTGATTCAGCATAGTGAAATATTAGTGAAATATAGCTTCCAAGACATTGAAAAGACTTCTAGTCGAAACTTGGTCATTGAATTTCAGTTTGTTTTATTGTTTCTATTGAGTGTTTAATAGTTATGGATGAACTAAAATGAGGTGTAGTGTTCTATACACAGGGTGCCATGTGTACACAGTACGTAGTGAAATTTCCACAAATCTGTAACTGATCGACGGATTTCTTTTGAAGTGATTTATAACATCTAATTGTTTTGCCAAAACTTTTTTTTTTTCATGCCAATAAAACATATTGACGTGAATTGAGAGGGAGAGAGGGCAGGTGGAGGACGAAGCAAGGGCTAGAGAGGCCTTCTGCGCCCTTACCAGAGGAAACAATGGAGTCAGTGACATGGCTGTAGACAGGGGGCTCGTCTCAAAAGCCTCTCCATTCACTCCGGCTCCCCAGGCCCTGTGAGTAAACTCACCCCAACATCAGGGCACTTTCCCAGCCAAGCAGCAGCAGAAAGGCTGTGAAAGATCAGCCTAGGATCCAATAACTTTACACAGCAGGGTCAGGGGTCATGCACTCAGGGCAATGGCTGAGACACGCTGGTTTGAGCAGAGAGAACAGGCCTGTTTTCAGCATTTATTTAGAAATGATTTCCCCTGGACAGCCAGGCTGTGAGGTGCACACTCCCATGCCTGGTGGGAGGTCCACCCCCCACCCCCGTTGTGGGTTACAGATGTGCTGGACTGAAGAGACACAAAGAGAGCATGGGACTGGGAAACCTGTCCCCAACACAATGGAGTCAGACAACAGTATGCGTCCAGCTACTGAGCTGGGATGTGAACCCAGGACCCTCAATACAACATCACCCAGAATTTAAAATCACTGAGTCAGAATTCTTTGGAGAACTTTAAGAAGCATGTGACGTAAATATGACATCACCTTGAGCAACATTTTGTTGAACTGTTCCCTTGTAAATGTCTTTTAATTTGCGTGGTAACCCCACATTTTTCCATGGTTATACTGTGCATAGTTAACCATGGTTTGTCATGTTTTTGAATATGTGTTAGCATGCTGTACCTCTCTGCGCTTTCTCACACATCACTATGCTTATAGTTGGGGAGTTTGTATAAGGGTAGGTGTGTGAAATGGCTTGCCAAGCCATGTTGGTGCTGCTAACCAATCAGGATCCTTTAATAACCAACACATGTCTAGAACTTAATTAATATCGAACTGGAAGAAAATATTCTGTAAATGACAATTTTGTGAATAGTATCTGTAATTTCTATTTAAACTGCTTACATTGAAGACTCTAATAAGTTGCCTTTGAACTTGCTCAAGTTATAATAACCCTAATAAAATATTTCACATTGTAAAGGCATAGAAAAGTTTAATAAAGCATAATGGAAGCATACCAAAGTATAGGTAAGCACTGTCAATGTCAATAGAATAGGTCTCTTAAGCACTATGTCTTTACCATGGAAAGATTTTTTTTCCTCTGAGGAAAACTTCTAGCAGACAAGCATGCATGCCTTCATCAGTGTTGACATTCGATGACACAACTATCTACTTGGCTTACAGTTTTAACTCAGTATTGAAGTTATATCGTCAGAGAAAGAATCTGACAGTTATAATCTCAGAAACAAAATATATTTTTAATGGTTTCAAACGTGGGACTTATCATGAACTTGCACTAAGATACATAGAAACAGCATCTTCTAATAACAAACTCGTAACTGTACTATAATTGGAATAGAAGAAAGAAACATCAATGTTTTGTCTTTCTGCCTTTCTTGTGTCATTTTGTATTGAGGCTGGATGATTCCTCATCTAGATGTCGTGAACAGAGCCGTGGCTGTGCCCCTGCATCCCTCTCGTCTGTCTGTCTGTCAGTCCAGTGCAGCTGGAATCAGGTCAGCCACCCCAGGATCCTCTCACCCCAGGGTACAGACTCCTCTCAGCTTCTGCTTGTCTCTGAATGGGGTTGCTGGGCAACTCAGGGACCCTAGTGAAGGAATGCTCTTTTTGTTTTAAGTCAAACAAACCAGGGGAAAGCCGGAGAGAGGCAGGAGAGAAGGCAATTAAAGAGCCAGAGGATTCAACAGGTTTATAAACTCCCTGTGCTGTGGAAAGCAGTTTGAGTCACCACAGACCAACTAAAATAAAATAATGGTTTAGTGTGAGAGGTCTGTTGAACTTGAATACTGCAAAACAGGTGTAACATCTGAATGGCAAATTAACTGGAAAACAAGTAAAAACTTTAAGCAACATTTCTAGATCATAACCTTATTTTCAGTTTTTGATTTAAAATACAATTTTATTACACATTATATATTTTTATTTTATTTTTTTTAATATGGAACAGCAGTACTGCTGTACCATGACTAAGGTAAACTTTTTCTTGATGGAATCTGGAATCACACAAAGTCTCTAAAAAGTCTTACAAACTTAAACATGAATCAGCCCCCCTGGCAGTTTAATTCATAACACTGACTTCATTTGAGTGCTTTACTGTTTTGTCTGTGCCCCCACTTATATATCACATAGATTCTATTCTGAGTACCCATAGGAAAGCAGCAGAAGGCTCAGGAGAGGCGAGAGTGAAGGGGTTTTATCGTGCACGTCAGCTTTAACGTGAGTATGCTGTTACTGGGATTAATGTTCTTCTAAAACAGCCACAAAACACAAGGAAAGTAAAATCAAACAGAACAGTATGGAGGGAGTATTTTCTATCTGCCCTAAAACAACCAAAGGGCCTAACCAAAAGTGTCTCTTGCTAATATATCATTTTCAGACGGTATGCATGGTAGAAGGTAGTTGTCCTTTGTCTTTGATTTGCCACAAAATCAATGAGGTTGTAATGTTAGATTCTTTCAGCTCTGCCTATTGTGTAGAACAGGAGCCAATGCAGTTACAAGGGCACACACTCACACAAGACGTGCATG